>NC_061486.1:27200149-27382649 GCF_022539355.2 Hippoglossus stenolepis | reverse complement strand
ACCACCCTGAACACGCCCGATCTCGTCCGATCTCGGAAGCTAACCAGGGTCGGGCCTGGTTAGTACTTGGATGGGAGACCGCCTGGGAATACCAGGTGCTGTAAGCTTTTTCGAATTTTCTTTGCAACCAGAAGAGGGTGCTGTTGCTGCTGCTTCACAGGAGAAACATCTTGGAAAGAACAGGGTGGACTCACCATCAAAGAAAAAACAGGATATGGAACACACACATCATCACTGAAGGAAGAGAGCGAAACATTCAAATGACTTTTGACAGTCAAAACACTACTTTATTCATGCAATAGTAACAAATCATTCTCAAAATGTCATATTTGGAGAGAAGGATGAAAGAGCAGGGAGTTTACTCACCATCAGAAAAAGAAACAGTATGTGAAACCCGGATATTATTTCTGAAGGAAATTATTGAAAATTGTAATGATTTTTCTCTTGCAGTATTATGACAAAATTTCACCTTGGGCTTCTCTTTCCTTAAAATTAAATAACAATAGAAACCATGTTTCAATAGTCACAAAGTAACAGTAGTATTGATGATGATGGTGGTTCACATGTATAAATAAGGTATTGTGGGTGGAGTCCTTCGCTACGGCCATACCACCCTGAACACGCCCGATCTCGTCCGATCTCGGAAGCTAACCAGGGTCGGGCCTGGTTAGTACTTGGATGGGAGACCGCCTGGGAATACCAGGTGCTGTAAGCTTTTTCGAATTTTCTTTGCAACCAGAAGATGGTGCTGTTGCTGCTGCTTCACAGGAGAAACATCTTGGAAAGAACAGGGTGGACTCACCATCAAAGAAAAAACAGGATATGGAACACACACATCATCACTGAAGGAAGAGAGCGAAACATTCAAATGACTTTTGACAGTCAAAACACTACTTTATTCATGCAATAGTAACATATCATTCTCAAAATGTCATATTTGGAGAGAAGGATGAAAGAGCAGGAGTATACTCACCATCAGAAAAAGAAACAGTATGTGAAACCCGGATATTATTTCTGAAGGAAATTATTGAAAATTGTAATGATTTTTCTCTTGCAGTATTATGACAAGATTTCACGTTGGGCTTCTCTTTCCTTAAAATTAAATAACAATAGAAACCAAGTTTCAATAGTCACGAAGCAACAGTAGTATTGATGATGGTGGTGGTTCACATGTATAAATAAGGTATTGTGGGTTGAGTCCTTCGCTTACGGCCATACCACCCTGAACATGCCCGATCTCGTCCGATCTCGGAAGCTAACCAGGGTCGGGCCTGGTTAGTACTTGGATGGGAGACCGCCTGGGAATACCAGGTGCTGTAAGCTTTTTCGAGTTTTCTTTGCAACCAGCAGAGGGTGCTGTTGCTGCTGCTTCACAGGAGAAACATCATGGAAAGAGCAGGGTGGACTCACCATCAAAGAAAAAACAGGATATGGAACACACACATCATCACTGAAGGAAGAGAACGAAACATTCAAATTACTTTTGACAGTCAAAACACTACTTTATTCATGCAATAGTAACAAATCATTCTCAAAATGTCATATTTGGAGAGAAGGATGAAAGAGCAGGGAGTTTACTCACCATCAGAAAAAGAAACAGTATGTGAAACCCGGATATTATTTCTGAAGGAAATTATTGAAAATTGTAATGATTTTTCTCTTGAAGTATTATGACAAAATTTCACCTTGAGCTTCTTTTTTCTTAACATTAAAAAAAAAAGTCCTTATTTATTCATGCATTTATTTGTCTATACTTAAGTTATGTATCGTCCTCCATAAACCTTCCTGTACAGTGGCTGTTATCAAATCTAAAAACCTCTGGGTTCCTTGCTAATTTAGATACAGTCAAACTAAAACACATTTATGTAATGATTGCGTAATGTGTAATGATTAATTCATTAACTCTACACACACACACACACACACACACACACACACACACACACACACACACACACACACACACACACACACATAGTATTGTTTCATTTTATTGGATGCACAGCCTATGCCATTTTTCTGGGTGTCTTGCATTGTCGATGATTGTTCCGCCTGTAGTTTATTTTATTACTCATTTAAGAAGGATTCCTCTTAACATTATCGTGTCAATCATAAAAAATGTAAAAAGAATCACTGATGTAGCCCCGAGTTAGGAAATTCCCACTAAGCCTTATTTCTTACAAATAGTTTTGACTTGACTGAGCAGGAGGCTCATAGGTTTATTATGACATTAATGTTGTGTGCTACAGCAACACAGAGCAGCTCCTGTACCTCATAACCTACAGTACACTGCAAAGACATTAGTCATTCTTTAACATAGGGTGGCTAAAATGTTTGACAAGGCAAGTCGCACAGTCTGAAATGCACTTGTACCACAAAGTTCACTCTTTAACAAGAAAACACACTGGAGAGAAAGGTTACTTTTCTAGTGCACGCTGCAAATTATAGTGGAGAGTTGAGAAAACCAAGCCTGCCTACCTAACTGACATATGGAAGTAAGAAAATAAATAGATGTAGAAATACATAAATATAGAAATAATAAATGTAGAAGCAAATAACAGGATGAATAAATGAATAAATGTGCAAATAAATAGTTAAATGTAAAATAACTAAAAATAATATATGTTGAAATACATAAATTGAGAGAAGAGGATCTACTAACACAGTAAGAAGAATAGGAGCATCAGAGACATCTGCAGGTTTCCATGAAACAGATCAATAGAAATGATGATCTCTATCTGCAGGAGCATCAGCAGGACTATGACATCATGGGCACTCTTCTTCTCAGGGGCTGCCTCACTTCTTTTGTTTTTTAGTTTTGTATCATCTGATAGAAAGACACTTTTAATTATACTCAGAAAAAAGTGTGAATAAAGAAATACCCGCTAATAGATATTTAGTGTAAATTATTTTTTAAAGGGAAAACTCGTTTTCGGTTACCAAGCGACGTCACTTCCGGGATGAAAGTAGGGTGAGCAAAATGACAGCTGGTTGTTTTCATGAAGAAGGGGATTTCAAAGTGGACATTGAAGGTAAGTAGGAGGACGAGCTGCTGTTTCCTCCGCGTTGACTCGTCCTCTTGTGTCGTGTTGTCATCCGCTGCTGGTCGCTGACCGTGTCTTCACAGCGGGGCCATCTGTGATCCGTGTCCGGCCGCATCGAGCTGCTGCTGGGGGTCAGGCTGTGTGATGCTGGGGCTGACACTGCCCGGTTCTCTGCTACACACAGTCCGTTTTTTACTGCTCAATGACCGGGCTGTTCTGTGGAGCTAGAGCTAGGATGAGCATGTTCTAGCTCAGAAGAAAAAAAACAAACACCGTTCCCAAATCTGTCAATTCTCTAGTTTCTGTGTCTTATCGACCGACGTGCAGCACAACAAGACCTGCGTGACACATTTGATTGATCCGCAAGTGTTAAACATTAACTCGGCGTGAGTGTCATAAAAGAAGCAGCAGCCATAAGAGTAAAATGTCAACTTTTATCGAGGCTCTGCCTGTTGTTGCCAGGGTAATTTTTCACCCAAAAAATTTGTTTGGATAACGTTTGCTATGTCAAAATGGTATATGCCGAATTAATGAGAAAGTAAATCTGAATCACGGATTGGCACAGTTTTGGAAATTGAGATGTTTCTTTTCGCTGACAAGCGAATAATGATCAAATTAACATATTTTTCAAGGGAGAACCGTCTGCCAATAAATCAGCTGATTTACATTCTAAAATATGTCATTTTATATTTGTCTGTGTCATTTTGGCATATATGTTACATTACAACCACACTATATTTTATGAATCATCAAGAGTTACACCACAAATCGGTTACTGTAGTATAACATGTACTTTTATAATCAGTTGTTCTGTTGTCAGTATCATTTTCCACACAATTAAAGTGATTCCCAGAGATTTGGGTAATTTAGGTAAACCACCAATAAAAACCACTGTCAGAGGTCATTGATCTTATGTTCGTCACTGACAGATAATTGTTTGTTGTTCCCTTGTGGAGAAACTTCTTTGTGCTCTATATCTGTGTTGTGAAGTTCTAAGAAATGTCCTTCCATGTTCTTTAGATTTTATTGATATTGCAATTCAATAAACAGGGACCAAACCCCCCCCTGATCTTTGACCTTTGTTGTCCAGTGTCATGTGGTGAACTCCTCCAGAGTCCTCCCTGCCCCGGCCTCTACAGACCAAATCCTGACAACTGACCACAGAGGCTCCAGCATTTCATCAGGGGACACATGTCAGCCCCATCAGCAACTCTGGAGTAAGATAACCCTTACAGAGCCTGCATGTGGACCATCTCCCAGATAGACAGCTTTGTGTTGTGTAGAAGTTACATCTTTTACAGGTTCAACTGCATGAATAAAATGAATAATCAAATGTAGGTGTTTTATATACAAATTGTGTTTGTGTGGATGTAGCCTGCATCAGGCCTCTTCCTCTGACAGGCCCTCAGTGCAGACACCGAAGGAGACAGAGAGAAGTGATAGTGGTCAAATCGAGGGGAGCATCACTTCAGGTAACACGTCTTCTGCACTATAATGTTATACAGTTGGAGATGAAAGAAACAAAAAGGACACTGGGTTAGACAGCTGACAAACATGTATCTGTATTTTATTTGTCTTGTGTATGTGTCTAAAACTAACTGCGGCGACATAGCTAAGAGCATGATTCATTAGATGAGGAGTAACAAATTGCTTTCATACATCACCACAATTTTACTGCAGCCCGTTTATTTTCTCAAATAAGATATTGTAACAAGATCCTTTTATTTTTGTTATCCCAGCAAAAACCACTACATAATTGATGCTTCCCTGCAGCTCATTCCACAGCGAGGCTCTGCCCACCAAGCATTTTAAGACTCACATACTCGTCATTTTAATTACAGTCACTCAAGTGATGAGTTCACAATCCTTTTTTTTTTTTTAAGTTGATCTTTCTTCTTCCTTTCCTCCAGACAGATTAAATATAAGGAGATTTAGATGGGACAGTGTCTCTGTGGTTTGCTGATAAAGAGTAGAGGACTCCTTCTCTTGTCCCTCCCTGCTTCCTTTATCATTTTGTTACTCTCTTTAAACAGAAGGGGCGGCATTTATCAGACTGGACAGCTTTGTGTCATCAGGGTGAAGAGGCAAAATCCTAACACCAGAACGTTGATGCAAACATGTCCGTCTGTGCAGTTTGAAAGGCACATGAGGACTTTAGAATTGTTCAGGCAGAAAGTACAAGGATTTTGACATGTAGTGATATCTTAGTTCTATTAAGGTTGTGTAGTATAAATAAGACCTACAGTCAGAAATTTTTTGTTTTAGTTTTAACAATGAATTCATTGCATTTTAATCATTTCATTTGCAGCTGAACCCGTGGCTATAGTGATCCTCTTTACATTACACAATGAAAACTTAGAGCAGCAAATGTCGTGGTTTGTGTAAATGTGGTGGGTTTCTTGTGGCTGTCTCTAGTTTGGAAAGAAAACCTTAGTATGCATGGCATCTAGTCTGGCTTTCAACTGGTCTTCACCTCGTTGGTCTGGGCTAGAACTTCAGTGATTAGTTGATGAATTGATTTGTTGATCGGCAGAAGAGAAATCTGTTACTTTAATGATCAATTCATTGTTAAAGAGGTTTATAGCTTGGGTTGATAATCTGTAACTGAATTGATAATTATAAGACAATAACGGTTAGATGCAGCTCTCTTCTGTTTTTTTCAGCGATGTAAAAACTCTGAGTTGAGCAGTTTATGATGAAATTGTAGCTTTGGATGTGCTTGGATGTTGTACTTTGCCCTGGTCTTTGCTGTTGCATGGTTTACACACGGCCCTGGTAGCAGCTGGCAGATAATCACTGTGGGCGTCTCTCTCCCACACTACTGATCAGCTGAGGGGGAGGCCGTGCACCAGGACATATCCATGGAGCCACAGGAGGACAACGATGGCCGTACCTTTGTGGAGGTGATCAGTGAAAAGTACAGTCCAGATAACTTTCCGTGCCGCAGAGGACCTGGTATGGGGGTGGTGGTCGTGCCCACCGCAGGTCCTCAAGGTTCCCCTTTGAAAGGTGAGTGGGGGAAGGAAAATTACAGGCTTCGTTAAATTAACAGATAAATATGGTTATGTAACTTTCAAATTAAGTTTTATAACAAAATACACTTCACACCTTTTATTGAATACTTTCAAATTACTCACTTATCAGTCTGGACAGACATGGATATACAGTGCAACTTGACTGGTTAGGTGAGGCATACAAACACAAGGTTGTAATGTTTTGTTGTACATTAAATTGTATGTTTAATTGTATCTGTATTCATTGTGTTTGTATTTTTGAAATTATATAGAACATTTCCAGTCTTAAAGGGATAGTTCACAGATAAAATGTACTCATTATCCACTCACCACTATGCCGATGGAGGGGTGGGTGAAGTGTTCCACAATACTCTTTTGGAGTTTCAGGGGTAAACAGTTATGCAGCCAAAACCAATAGAATTGAAGTAAATGGTGATACATTTTTCAAACGTAAAAAACCCTAACATGCCTCCATAGTGCTCGTGTGGTGTCATCCATGTGCTATAAACTATGGGCAATCTTCACAGTCAAAGTCTGCACTTCAAGCAGACTCACTGGAAGTTCACGGAAAGTCAGATTAAGCCCCCTTGCAGATTTGCAGATCTGGACAGTCCTCAGCACTTGCAGACTACCTGACTTTACGTCTGTTAAATCTGGACATTTGGATTCAGTCCATGTCTTGTTGCTGCATTGCATTGTTTCCAATGTTCTCCAGTGGTGGAAAAACTGACCCATAAAAGATGACATCCTGACTTATCCTTATTTTGGCTCTTATCTCCTTCTTGTTCATAGCATCAGCACTGACTGTATGAATTTAGACTTGTGAATTTTCTGTTTTGACAAGTCACATCTTTCTTTGACTCATTGCATTTGGATTTAAGCTTACTTTGCCCAAATTTAAAACCATTGAAAACCCTCTTTTCCCTGTGAACCTTCCCCTGGGTCCAACTAACCACATTAATTCTTCTCTCCATCCTCTCCCACCTCACCTCCAGAACGTCTGAACCTGCCCAGTGTGCTGGTGTTAAATGGCTGCGGCATCAGCCAGGCAGGAGACCAGGCGGGGATCGCTGCTTTCTGTGCTCATGTCAGGGAGCTGGACTTGTCCCATAACAAGCTGCAGGACTGGCACGAGGTGAAGTTTATTAAAGTTGTTTATTCCCATTAAAAGAGTAAAAGATCAAATGCAACAATGAATTGATACTGCTAAAGTATTAGTCGTACCGAGCTCCATCGTTGGCCAAACACTATTATGGTTTTAGTCTTTTGATGAAATTTCTTGACAGGGTTAGGGTTAGGGGTTAGGACCCTAACCCTTGACAAAAAATAGAAAACAGGCAGTCCCATCCTGTATGTGTTACCAGGTAAATGTTCCAAACAGAGAAAAAAAAAGTAGCAGAGGTTGTCTTTTGTTTGTGATGAAGAGATAAAGATCCTGACAAGCATTGACTGTCTCTGATTACACTATTGTCCACTAAATAAAGTCCATGTTGTGGTTTTGTATTAATTAATGGTTTCTAAAGCTTCTGGACTCGCAACATATTATTATCTTGTTTTCAGATCAGTAAAATTGTGTCCAACATCCCAAAGCTGAAGTTCCTGAACCTGAGCTCCAACCCCCTAGCAGGAATGACCCTCGAGCCACGGTGCACCGAAGCCTTTTGCCGCATCCATCGTCTCGTCCTCAACAACACCCAAGTGTCCTGGGACACCGTGCTGCTGCTCATTCGGGAGATACCTGAGTAAGAATTAGGCCAAACAGTCCCCTTAAATTCTGCACCAAATCTATCATTTTCATTTGGACGTAGTTCTAAATCTATGGAAGATATATCTAGAGTGTTGATTCCTCACTGAATCCACATTATCTCAGCTACACATTGGTGGAAGTTACAGGTTTGTGGCCCTATTAGTTACTGTGCAGCAGCTGAAAAAAGCCTACCCCTCACAAAATCACATTTATATCCTTTACATCCAGATTTTTATTTGGATTCACTAAATATGCCTGATTTTTTTAAATAAATATCCATGAATTATTTCCAGGGAAATCCTTGAAAATGTAAATAAAAGTACTAACTCACAATGTTAAAGAAAATGAAAGATTCCTGTATCTGCACCCTTGTCCGGATCCATGCCGAAGGTTATTGGGTTCTTACTTGGCCCATGTCCCATCCTTCCATCAAGATTCATGAAAATCAGTTCAGTAATTTTTTTTACAACAAACAAATAAACAAACAACAAAATAAGAGGGGCTTAACCAAAAACTCCTTGCTGAAGCTAACTTCAAATATATTTCAAAAGTCATTCAAACTCCACATGACAACAATAACTAAAACAGCTGTGGTGAACATATCACTGGGATCACACTCAGAGCAAGTTGCTGAATGATATTAACACTGATAGCCAATCCAAATACATCTAAATGAACAGCGAGTCACGTTCAACATGGCAGATGGCATTACAGAGAGACTCATTATTGAGGTCTAAAAACAACCCACCGCTGTTTGATAAAACATACAATTGACAAAGATGCTAGAAAGAAGAAGGACATCTGGGATGTGTTCAGGCTCATCCTTAGAACCAGTGGCCAAGTGTTTTTTAGTCTGACACAGCTTGAGTGTGCTGTGTTGTTAGCAGATTGTTCATTCATCAGTGTGGATGCTCACGTTGTTCTGGTTATGGTTGGTGATGTGGAAAACCCTTAATTCTAACTCATAACTGAATAATTAATCTCCTGTATTAATACATTAGGGTGAACTTCTGGTGCCGCACAAAATCAGAGAAGTTAAAAAAAAGAACAAGTATGAACTACACAAAATACCCATTTTAGAATGATAATGTTAATGATGTTGATATATGTATATCTATACCAGACACCATATGTGAAACAAACAACTATAAAAGTGCAAAGTAGAATATAACATGATAGTATGAATATGTAAATCTAGAGCACATACCTCCACCAGGCCCAAAAGTTCTCCTATGAAACCGCATTTAAATTCACTTGATTTAGATTTTTATTGGATCTGCACTAAATTACACACAATCATAAATACCAGTCCCCTAAACATGTCAGATTTTTCTATCATGATTCATGAAGTCAACAAAAGTTCTACTATCTTACACTGTGAAATAGAGTATCCTGATACCACATCCCTCCACCAGGTCTTGGGGTAATCAGTCCAGTAGTTTTTGTATAATCCTGCTAAATTCAAACAAACGCAGATGAAAATATAACCTCCTTGGCTAATAATATAACAAAATACAAGAGTATTATTTAATATAAAATGTAAATATTTAAATAATAAAATCTGAAGTTGGCAGGATACAATACAGTTGAGAGGGAGAGAAGTGGACTGAGGAAATGTGTGTGGTTTTTATATCGGTGTCACCATCTTAAAATCCATGTCCGCAAATCTAAGCATCAAGGTCCCACAGAGGCAAACATAAAGTACCACCCAGAGATAATCTACACAAAGACTAAAGAAGTAAACCACAGCAAACAGCAAAAGTGCTTTCTAGTGACTGGTTTTATTAGGTAATGTGTTCGGGGGAGGGGCCATTCAGTTGATTACTGAAGAGAATTTACAGTTTGTACATTCTAAGTGGAGGAAGGCAGTTTTCTGTTATATACAGTATATAGTCCCTACATTGTCCTGTGTCGTCCTGCAGGCTGGAGGAGTTGTTCCTGTGCCTTAATGAGTACAGCAGTTTGAGTGCCTCCGGTGTAGCCTGTCCCAGCCTGCGCCTGCTTCACATCACCGACAACAGCCTCCAGGACTGGGCCGAAGTCCGCAAGTTCGGCTCCATGTTCCCCAGCCTCGACACGCTGGTCATGTCCAACAACAACTTGGCGTCCATCCAGGACAACAAAGACGTCCTGCAGCGGCTCTTCCCCAACCTACGCAGCATCAACCTGCACAACTCAGGTCAGGGGACACGGCTAATTGCTTGTTTGACACAGTTGACTATTTTACATGGTGTGGTAACTGTTTGATTTCAGTAGGAATTTCTCTTCAGTTATTCATAATAAAGCAAACATGCCAGAAACATATTCTGCCCACAGACTGAGATAATGTCATATTCCACTTGTTTTTAGGAGTGTCTTGAGACGAGATGTAAAAGGACAGCAAGAAAGGAGAGAGATTTTGATTTACTTTGAGCATTCTCTTTCTAGTTTTTCCAACAATTTCAGTCAAAAGACCAAAATCAAAAATGCCCTTTTCTGTTCTATTTTATATCTAAAAATATATGGTTTATTTTTACGCTTCCAAGTGGGCAACAGCCAGTGGCTGGAGGCATTATTATGACCTGATTAGAATTTGGTGAAAGTCAAAGATCAAGGTCATGGTGACCTTACAAAACCTTTTTTTGATTTGTGAATGCAACATCTCAGAAACAACTTGAAGGAATTTCTCATGATCTGGTATAAATGTTAAGTTGGACTCAAAGATGAACTGATTAGATTTTGGTGGTCAAAGGTCATGGTGACCTCATGTTCTTGAGAATGTGATATATCAGGAGTACTAATAGGGGATTTCCTTACATCAAGCACCAATATTCAATTGGACTCACGGATGACCTGATTATATTTTGAAGGTCAAAGTCACGGTGGCCTCACAAATCATGTTTTTGGCCTCTGGAACATTATATCTAATGTCTCCCTTTAGGGAATTTTCTTCAAATTTTAGTCACTTTGACTAAATTAACTAATTGGATTTCAGCGGTCAAAGGTCACAGTGACCTTAAACGTCTGGAAATAAAGTCTATGTAGGCTGAAACTGCACTGATTGGTGGAGGCATACAACAGTGGGGAAGTAATTATAGTTTTATGACTGTAATTCCCTAAAACAGTGTAAGTTGTTTTAAACAAATGATATTCAAACAGAAGTAAATAGTTGATGTGATTGGGGACTATATTTGGTTGTGGATTTGGTGCTGTGGTGGTTGTTTCCATCAGCACGTTAGAAGGCCCCATACACACCTGGAATTAAAATGTGTTTTTTTGTGATCGCATCACAAGCAGACAGGTGTGAAGATCCGATCACGATTTGTTTGTGACCACCACCACAATATCAACACTGATCACAACATAATGATCGATACTTTCCTTAAAGGGTCAGTGTGTAGAATTTAGTGACCTCTTTTGGTGAAGTTGCATGTTGCAGCTAAATACCCCCACCTCACCCTCCCCTTCCAAACATGGAAGAAAACCAGTGGTAGCCTTCAGTTATCATTAAATCTCAAAAAGTGTTTAGTTTGTCCAGTTTGGACTACTGTAAAAAACAAGGTGGCCTCTATAGAGAGGACCTACTCCTGATGTAAATGTAAAGTATTTAAATATTAAAGGCTCATTCTAGGGTAAAGAAATCAACAAATTGTACAATTTAGATGAAACACACTAGTGAAAACATTACCAGGATTATTTTTTATTCAATTTCTGCCAATAGATCCCTTTCACCTTAACCTTACACACTGAACTTTTAAATTGGTAAAATCTTTAGTTATAGTGCAGCTGCAAAATATGAATTCAGACTCTCCTCACTCGTCTCTCTAACTCTCTTTCACTCGCTTGTGCTAAAACTGACACACACACGCACACGCACACACACACACAGTGACATCTGACACACTTGTGTAGTCAGACTGGGTAAAAACAATATAACTTGGTCTTCAACAGAAATGACCTACATGTTTATTTGTATAGAGCGGGGAGGTGAGATCTGATCTCAGATCTGATTACGAGGCACATGGGCCACATTTTAATGTCAGGTGTGAACGCACGCACTCAGAGCTGTCCACTTGTGATCGGATCACAACGACCATGTTAATACCAGGTATGTACGGGGCCTAAATTATAATAATCTACAGCATGTGTGTTTATGGTAATGAATAATATGTGTCACCTTTGTCTAAAACTTGTCGTCTCTTTTTCTCATCAACAAAAGAACAGAACCAGACATATTGTCTTTTTTATTCCACACATTCTTGTCAAAACCTGGCAAATATATTACTTATTTTCAAACTACTGATGGTGACTCAAGTGAAATCACTTGAGGACAGGGGGGTTCATTATCTGAATAGTTAAAGCTCAAAATAGAAAATCCATTAGAATGATACACAAGTGGAAACGATCTCTTGTTTCACTGTTTGCTCTGGAGGCACAAACATCTGAACTTTTACATACACATATGCATGACCTGTCCATGTGTACTTTGTCAGGTCTAAACCGATGGGAAGACATTGAGAAGTTGAACTTCTTCCCCAAGTTGGTGGAGGTGCGACTGCAGGGCATACCCTTACTGCAGACCTACACCAACGTAGAACGACGCAGCCTCATGATAGCACAGTGAGTCCCATCAGTGTACTCAGTTAGAAATTAGCTAAACTTTAGCAGGTGGATGGCTTGTTTTGTTTCTCCCAACACTCAACACTCAATCTTACGGGATCACAAATATCTGTCGCTTAACTACATAATGTGCTTCTCCTCAGGCTTCCTGCAATATCACAGCTAAACGGCAGTGTTGTGACTGACAGTGAGAGAATAGATGCTGAGAGGTTCTTCATCCGTTACCACTTAGACTACCCTGAAGAGGAGCTGCCTTACAGGTACACTGCACTCTCGTCTGTCCTCTAGCCACAGACGTCGTAGTTTCTTTCGTTGGTGCTGTGTTGGTGTCATGTGTATCTGTGTGTGCTTTTAAGACTGACAGCAGAACCTGCTCTTAACCTCCTCAGATATCATTCCCTGGTAACCAAGTATGGGAAGCTGGAACCACTTGCCGAGATCGACCTCCGACCTCGCTGCCGTGCCCAGGTGGAGGTTCACTGTGAAGAAAAAGTGGAACAGGTGTAGTTCACGAAAGTAGAATAGCTTAGTTTGATAAGATGTATCTCATCTCATTTTTACCTTATCTCATTTTTTTTAAATCTCTCAGACGGACAGACAGGCAGACAGATAGATGTCCATGTGGCTATGTTAAAGATTTATAGATTTTCACCACACGTGGCTAAGAACAGCTGCTCCCAATATATTTTTATGTTTACAATGAATCACATGACTGTGTATAATCTCAAAGAGATTTTCACCCGCCTCTGCAGTTCCTCTCAGATGTGTTGAGCATTTTCGCATTTTTCAGCTCTTTTAGTTTTTCATTGGCAGCTTCATTGTTTTGTTTCACTCTCACCAGCCTCACCATCAGGTAGCTGTTTGTAAACCAGTACATACTACACAGACCCAGATAGTTCATTAAGGACTTAAAGGGATAGTTCACCTAAAATTTTATTTCACTCATTTTCAGTGGTGTATAAAGTACTTGAAAGC
Source organism: Hippoglossus stenolepis (assembly GCF_022539355.2). Lineage (NCBI taxonomy): Eukaryota > Metazoa > Chordata > Actinopteri > Pleuronectiformes > Pleuronectidae > Hippoglossus > Hippoglossus stenolepis. The sequence continues at coordinate 27,369,270 of NC_061486.1, read as the reverse complement.
CGTACTTGAGTAAAATTACAGATATCTTACCTGAAAGTGACTCCGGTAAAAGTAAAAGTCACCCGTAAGAAAATGAAGTAGCTCATATTAAATGTACTTAAGTATCAAAAGTATCTGGTCTTGAAATGTACTTAAGTATCAAAAGTAAAAGTACCAAAATTAAAAATACAAAGTGCTTTTTATAGCCTATACAGACACAAAACAACCCAAAATTGTTCTCTTCAGGTTTTATTTCAACTGACTGAAAAATTATAACAAAAATCTACATATACTGTATAATTTTACAAATTTGGAACCTCAGATGCTGAGGTTCAAATAGTAATGGACTAGTGCATCTGAACTTCTAGGGACAACAAAGAACCAACACAACAGAATAAACAAGTGCCTCTTGTGTCTGCCTGAGAACCATAATAGACCACAGTATAACCTGGCGGAGCGCCGAGAAGACGATCAGACTTGACTATCTAGAGGAAGTAAAACCCGTAACAAGGTTTCTGAAGGTGAACCTGCGGAGGGATCATTACCGGTACAGCCTGCTCGACCCCGGTCGACCAAGGCAGCCCGACCAACCTCCGGACGCTTAGGTTCTCGCACTGTCCCCCCGAAGGCAAACACGCCGCCGGGCCTGCGCATCTCCCGAGGCATGGGGCACGCGAGTGAGCGAGAGAGAGGCGCGCGTTGCGCCAACCTCCGCTGCTCAAGTAACGAGCCAGTTTTGAGAATATAAGAAGTAGAAAGTACAGAAAATTGTGTTCAAATGTAGCGAGTAAAAGTAAAAAGTTGTCAGGAAAATAAATACTCAAGTAAAGTACAGATTTGTGAAAAATATACTTAAGTACAGGAACGAAGTATTTGTACTTCGTTACCTCCCACCTCTGCTCATTTTCTACTCACCACTATGCCGATGGAGGGGTGGGTGAAGTATTTGAGTCCACAAAACACCTTTGGAGTTTCAGGAGTAAACAGTGTAGTAGCCGAATCCAATACAAATGAAGGAACTGGTAAAAAAAAACATAACATGCCTCCATACTGCTCCTGTGGTGTCATCCAAGTGTCCATAAGCCCCGACAAATTTGACTCAAAACGTCGTCATTTACACCGTGTTTTTAGCCTAAATGTCCACTACCGGAAGAAGCGATGCTACTGCGCACCCCGCGTGTACCCTTGGGTGAGAGCTTGTGTGCAGTGTGTGCAGTGTGTGCAGTGTGTGCAGTGTGTGCAGTGTGTGCAGTGTGTGCGTGCGAACGTGAATGCGGCTCCAGGGGAGGATATCAGAGGACATTTAGTTTATTCACCCTAACCCTAACCCTTGTGCAGGTTTGATATTTCTTAACTTTGGTTTATTAAACATCTGTACTTATTCTGAGTGAAATGAGCATCAGTTTAATGCTTAAAATGTACTAACTGTTTATTTGTGTGTCAGCTAAACATCCGCTTGGACCAGACAGTAGCTGGGCTGAAGAAGCAGCTGACAAGAGTGGTCCAGCTGTCCACCAACAGCATGAGGCTCTACTACATCGACAAGAACAGCGCCTTTGGTCCAGAGGAAATGAAGTACAACACCCGGGCCCTCCACTCCTACAGCATTCAAGATGGTGATGAAATACTGGTGGTACCCAAGACCAAATGAACAGCTGGTGTCAAACTGGCTGATGAGAGTGACTACTTTATTGATTGATTGATTGATTGGTTCATTTGATTATTTATTTACTGGTTAATAGCTTTGCATAATAATTGGAATACGCATGATCTGGAACAGCATCACTGGCCCACTTGTTTGAACGGAGAGAAGTTAAACCTGGTGTGAACACATTCACAGGGACTGTACAGTGGACTATGATGCTGGGAGGCTCTGGCTGGAAAAGCTGCCAGTCTGGAGAGTATTGGGGCTTTATTAATTTCAGCTTTACGTGAGGGAATCCACCGGAGTTAGTGCACAAACCTGTCATGATGGAGAACAGGCCAAGAGAACAGCACGCAGTCAGTTAGCAGCAAGTGGAGTGCGCTGCTGTGCCAGCGAAGCTTCACCGCAGCTCTGTATCTTAGTACATGGCTTGTACCATAGCGCCTGTGTAATCAAGTATCCAACACCACCGGCTTTCCCGCTTGTCGCAAAAGCTACCAGTGGTAGTAGTGAGGCAGTGCTGCTGAATGAAGAGGAACTGCAGTTCTCAATTGCACTTTTTGTGTAGTCACAAAATCAGGAAGGACAATGTCTGTGAAATGAAAAATCTGCCTAAACTACTTCTAAATGTCAGGAATGGGAGAACAACTGGGAGTTGTGTTTTGTTTTGTTGTTAGTCAGTGTTTTCCTTTGTATTTTTTGGGATAATTGGCATTGTGAGAAGTTTCAATATGATATCTTAAATATTTGGCAAAGTAACAACAGAGTCAAAGAGCAATGGATTCTTTACATACTTGAGATTCAGCTATCGGTGACATTTCTCATTGAATAAGTTGATTTTTAAATCCTAGTAGGTCCCTTCGAGACATTTTCAAAAATATAATAATAGTTTGCTTCAAATCACTACTTGTCTTATAGGGCAAAAAAGGTCCTAAAACTACATCTCCTGCTTCACCCTTTTACTCTCAGGGCCTGATCTACTAAGATCCCAAATAAAGAGTGCTTAATTGCATGTGCATTATAACAGATTGCACGTTTGGTTTGTGGGCGTTTTGTGCGTGATCTACTAAAAATAATTGCGTAAATGATAACAGGTGCAAACATGTTAGAGGCAGTAGTATTTAAATTAGTGTTTTGCGTGCGTTTTGCTCATAATAAAACCTCGGCAAATAAAACAGGTGGGGGGCCGGTGGAAGAGAAGCCTCTGACCAATATTGTGCAGCAGGTGCAGTTCACTTTCTGAAAAAACACGTTCTCTCCGTCTGCTTCCTGCCGTCTCCTCCTCACCACAATCACTGTAGCCATCTGTGCGCAACGCTGTGCCGATTAGCACCTACCTTTCAAATGTATAAAATATAGACGCAGTCACAAGCAGCGCAATTATTTTCAGGCTTTGTAAATCACAATGTGTGTGCTAAATTAAGGTTTGCACATGTTTTAACAAATGCGCAAAACTTTAGTAGATCAGGCCCTCATTGTATAAACACTGGAATTATCAAATTTTTTTCACATTACCCTTGTGTAGGTGGCATACTGGACCATGATTGGCTTCCAAACTAGTTGCCATGTCAAAATCATCCTGTACAAACACGTGTTAAACTGAGATTCATGGCGAGCTCAGAAGAACTGGGCCCCTTCAGCAGATGAACATGAAAACAATATTCTCATGTCAAACTCTGCACAGTGAAGGTCAAACATCTAAGTGAAGTAACAATATGTTAATCCCATTATTGAAGAAAAAGAGACAATCATTTAAACATTACACCACTTTGTGACAAAATGGCTTCATAATACATGTAATAATCATGAACAGTTCATATCTAATAGTATTAAGACACTCTAAAGGTTGATGTTTGCATCATCACTGGCCAAGATTTAATGTTACTAGGTTTCTTTAAAAAAAAAAACAGATGCACACGTTTTCATTCACATACATGCACAGATCACCACAAAGCGGCTTCATGTCATGTGCTGCCCCCTAGAGGCTTCATCTATGTCTTCAACAAAAATTTTGCTCAGCCAATAAGTAACCTCTGTAGAACACACGCAGACACACACACGTTTGTACTCCTGTCTTAGTGAGGACACTCATTGGCCAAATGCATTCCCTAGCCACCTACCCTAACCTTAACCATCCAAAATGCCTAACCCAATCCTAACCTAATTCTAACCCTAACATTAAAAACCAAGTCTTCACCCTCAATCAGCCCTTTGAAGAAGTGAGGACCGGCCAAAATGTCCTCACTTTCCAAAAATGTCCTCACTCTGTACAGTCTATGCTTAAAATGGTCCTCACAAAGGTACAAGTACAGGAGCCTACACATATTCTCGTCTTTCTATGGTTGTGAGGACACCCATTGGCATAATGCATATAGCCCCTAATCTAAATCTAAACCCTAAAACCAAGGCTGTGTCCAAAATCACCCACTCCTTCTCTACCCCCTACTCATTATATAGCAACTTCTATGAAGAGGACTATTGGATAATTATAATGCATTGTGACAATAAGTCCAATGTTTTCTAAACATTTGAACAGCACTACAAAATGGCTAATTCACTATATAGAAGAAGAAAGAGGGGATTTTAGGGAGGAAATTCCCCCAAAAACACTATATTCACAACAGTGGTTCTGAATCAGAATTGGCCTTCACACAATAGAGAGTCAAGTACACATCAGGGTACCTGAAAAACAATTTCTTTAAAGTAATATATGTCTACATTTGAAAATATCCTTGTTTGTATTCAGACCATCCTGCTTCACTTGAGCACGTTCTGGAGCACGAAGAGGTCAAGAGCTTTTCATTAGCTTTCTGTCCATTTTAATGAAACAACATGGTTTCGGCAGTTCCTCTGGTTCCTCTTGGTGTTAAGTACACATGGCGATGTTATCTCCCATGTTTTTAGCCTTTTACTATTATTACGTTATTATGCATTTAAGAAGATAGTGTTTCATGTTTTTTAAATGCTTATCTTTTTCTTATGGAAGTTGTATCATCGCGTGATTTCGATTACTTTCATACGAGTTTGTTTTATGAATATTTAAATTTTATTCAGTGTTCATGTTTTGTACTATTTATTTAGAATCTTCAACTTATAATCAGTAGTCATCCTTAAAGAGATGCTGATCTCAGTGTAATGCATTCATGTGCATCTTTGCATGAGCTTGAGACTTGAGAGCTTTTACCAGAAAGCTAGTGTTACAAACTGGAATTGTGAGGTTTTAAAGATGTGGGCATCATTAAGTGATAGGTTATAACAGTTGTATTGTGGGAAATGAGGGAACCAGTGTTTGTTTTTTTGCCATACAAAGGACTTAAAGTTAGCATATGTTGCACACTGCTGCTGAAATTACCTTTTTGGAGTTAGGTTGAGTCCACCCAGTTTAAAGAAGCACTATACTACATTGCTGGAGGGCCCTAATTTAAACTGCACACTATTGTATTAATTCTCTACATTAGTGTTTCATACACATATATTTGACATCTCAGTCCAAAGATGACTCAGTGGGTTATTATTGTTGTAATGTATTCATTTTAATATGCAGCATCCCCCTCACGTAAGAGGAACATTGATGTAGGATGTTTGGTGTTATTGCTTTTTCCTATAGCAAGCAATTTAGCAGAGCAGGGGATTCTTGACACAGTATTATGGCAAAGGAAACAGCTGACATGACAAAGCCAGAAAATAAAGTAATCATATTGAGTGGCTGCAGCTTCAATTCATTCACTGTTGATAGAAAGCAGTGTTTTTACCCTTCAAAGGTATCAATATGTAAAATATAAAAGTATGTAAATACCACAATATTTAAAATATACTATTATGTAGTATTTTTATGACACTACTGCTCTACTTGAACATTAAAAGGTGTGATAGACTGAAGGCGTAGCAGCGAGCAGGTCAGATGAAAAGACACTGAAATCTTTTTCAACTCATTATAGTAGTGCAGAATACATGCAGGTTAGTGTAGCATGAACCACAGCCATAGAGACCAGCAGGGTAGTGCTGGCATCAACATCCAAGTGTGAAGTGTTGAGCTATAGTGTCGGTCCTTATCAGTGAAGGGTTTGTCTGTGTGCACTATGCAGCTGTTTGCAGATGTTTGATTTAAAGGTGTGCATGTTTTTGTGAGGAACCATTAATGCACTTGATGGAACTTTGTTTGACATTAAGGCAGAGGGATATATTTTAAGTCTTTATGTAAATTTATTGGTTACCTGTTCAGTTCATATAGATTTTGTTATGATGTTATTTATCGTGTCTCTTGCTTACTTCCCAAACTGCTACATGCCAAAAATATTTGCAAAGCCATTTTATAGCCCTTAAAGCCCCTAAAATTTATATTTCGGGTTTAAAGTATTATTTTTTGTATCATTTAGGATTAATGGCTAATAAAGCGACAATGAAAGTTATGATTTATATTGAAGAGTTTCATATCTCAAAACTCAGCCAATGTGCTTCATCAGGACTGTGTGAGAGAGGTTGGACCCAAAATTTAATGGATTCTTTCTTGACCCATCCTTCCACCACGTTTTGTGATAATCCATCCTGTAGATTTTACATAATCCTGCTTGCAAACAAACGGACAGGGGTGAAAACAACCTCATTGGCGGAGGTAAAAAAAACAACAAACAAAGCAAATCAGTGTTGATCCCATCACTCACAGCAAGAAGCTGATTGAGAAAATTGGTTTTCAGGCCTTTACCAGAAAGTGCCACCCTAAAACCCCTTTAACAGCAGCTATTTGATATGTGCTGTTTGGTTGTTCCTTCTGTTGTGTTTTTAGCCGTGCTATTCCTCTGCAGTACAGGTCAGCTCAAAATACAGGTCACTCAGCTAAACCATGAGCAGCAGAGCAGCCGGTAATCGATCAGTCAGCAGTCCTTCAGGGAGACACCCATTTCAGAGGCAGAGGTAATAACTCCACCAGCAGTACAGTCACAAGACAAGTCCTGCTTCAGGACCGAGTCAGAAGCGACTGTTCCTTGTGAAAACTCTTAATTTTCAAAATCACGATCGCTTATTGTTTTCTTCCCATGTATGAAAATGACATTTAAAAGAAATAGGCTCATTGTTTTTCTAGCTTAGAATTCAATGAGAAGATAAAGAACACTCGTATATGTGTGAAAAATTATAAGCTACAGCAAAATATTCTTACAATTTCATTAGCATCTTATACGTCATTTGTTTTAATCTCTATAAAAAGTGTAGTTTAAACAGGCTGTGGTTGTATGTGCTGGGCCAGGCTTTTTCTTGGCTTTGAAATATCCTGGCAACCTCCTATAATATCAGAACTTGTTGTTTATACACTTAGTAGTGATCTGTTGACGTGCTGGAGGGTGAAATTTGTTTTCACACGGAGCCAGGCGTGTTGTTAGTAGTCCTGAGCTATTTGTACGGTTTTGTGCTAAGCTATGCTAACTGCTGATTGGTGTAGCCTCATATTAGCTGTGTCTCAATTCAGGGGCTGAATCCTTCTGGCCCACTAAGACTTCGTGGGCCGCGTTGACCTCGAAGGCCAAACCGAAGTAAGACTGGTCTACAGAGGATTTCCATGATCAACATCACCAGATCAAATATAAAACTACTGATTTAAGTTCAAAGAAGTCAAAATGCATTTAAAGGTTCAGTGTGTAGAATTTAGTGACATCTAGTGGTGGAGTTGCATGTTGCAGCTGAATACCCCTCACCTCACCCTCCCCTTCCAAATATGAAAGAGAACCTGTGAAAGCCTTCAGTTGTCATAAAAACTCAAAAAGTGTTTAGTTTGCCCAGTCTGGGCTACTGTAAAAAAGATGGCGGCCTCCGTAGAGAGGACTCACTCCTGGTGTAAATATAAAGTATTTACATATAAAGGGTCCATTCTAGGGTAAAGGAAACAACAATTCGAACAATTCAGATGAAACACACTAGTGAAAACCTCACTAGGATTATTTTATATTAAATTTCTGCCAATCGATCCCTTTCACCTAAATCTTACACACTGGACTTAAAAAACGAAAGTAGAAGATATGACTAATTCAAGTTGATGAAATACCTCCTGAAGATTAACTGATGGTGGGTTTTTCCTTCAATTTCAAAATCAGTGCAGTCTTTTCATACTGTAAGAAGCAATAGAACAAATGAGAAGCAGAAAATGTCAGTAAAATTATAAACAACCTCTCACAGTGATAAATGTATATTGTGACTGTTAAACAGAAATGAAACTCTCTTCTGTTAGATTAAACCTTGCCTGCTGAAATGCAGAAAGTCCATACAATGAAAAGCTCCATGTTTCCTTTGTTTAGTTAATTACTGTGAAGTACTTGTTAAATTCTAATAATGTCAGACATCTGGCAGCTTTCGAACTGCACATTCTATTTGAATGGAAACCCAACGATCTAAATAGCTACTCTGGATGTATCCATTAATACACTGCTTGAGTTATCATCTGCCTCTCAAAGTGGTGTACCAGAGCTCAGGTGGATCTTAGAAGGCCGTGTTTGTCTTTGATTTAGATTCTGGTTAGACTGAATGTTGAGGATGCCCAGGTTTCACCACTGCTCAGACCGACACACCAGTGCTTAAGCTAATCAGCTCACCCAGCTATGTAACTGCTCATGATCTGTGGCATTTAAAGCATAATAAGTTTTGTAGGAACCTATATGAAGTATCAAATGGAAAAGAGTGAGTCATCTTTGCTTGTGTTAGTATGTGTAGAGAAAGATGTGTCACTGAATGGTAATAAATGGAATTCTCCTGACTCAATGTGTGACACTCTCCACCACAACAGCAGCTTTGGAATCATATCAGGGCTCCAGATGTGTTTCATGGTAGAGATGGATATACTGCAGTATTTGTCTATGACTCATTCACTTTGATGCAGACACACTCCCTCCAGCATGAATGACTTATCTGCTGGCAAATACTGATACTAATAGAGGATTAGCATGTCTTAACTCGAAATATGATTTATTAAAAGATCAATTTCAAAATTTGACCCAACCAATTGTGTTAAATGTCGTCATAACTGCACATGAATAAAATTATAATGTGACTTTAAATGAAAAAACAGGGTAGATGTGGCATTTTCAAAAGGGCACATTCCTCACTAGTAAATACTTATCTAGATTTATCAGAGTTCCAGAATGTTACAAAATATTTAGCTTTGTTGTAGTAGTAGGAGTAGTAGTAATTTTAAAAATGATTGTGCAGTTTTAGCTATCTTTAGGATTTCGGGTACTTATGCTGGACAAAGCTTCAGTTCAAAATACCATAGAATTTCATACTTTTGAATTATCTACCTATTAATTCTACAAACATTGGCTGTCTGTCTGTATGTGTAATGCATATCTCGTGAACTGCTTATCTCATCGACTCAATTCTTGGTAAGTGTATTGTTTACGGCCCAGGGAAGTGCAGTGTCAAAGTTGGTGCGATTTGGACACGCGATACGTTCAATATTAATACAATTTAATAAACAGGTGACCAGCACTCTGTAACAGTCAGTGGGGATGGGGCAGTGTGCCCTAGGTGTGGACCGAGTTGAACATGTCTTCTTTGTCCTCGGATAAACTGCAGCAGCGGTCTAAAACTGGGTCAAATCACAGGTCAAAATCGCCGTTGGCACATGTTGATAATTTGATTATTTTCATTTCATCATATTGGACTGTCACAGACATCCACAATCGCAGAGTGGCGGGTGCTGATCTCCATGATGGCAACAACATTCATAGAATAACATCCTGTGGCAGTTTGTCTTCAAAGTAAAAGCACAACATTTGTTGCTGTAATGCTTTATATCGAGCTGAATTACAGAGATTTAAAAAAGTTGTGAACTTGGGTCTGGACTTCTGAAATAGCCAACATGCAATGTGTGAAAAAAACAACATTACAGTACATAATTTAAACTTATATAAAATCGATATACGTTCGCAATAATAAAGAAAATTTCATGAAAACAATTTTTATAAAATCTTCAGTGCCAATAAACCAGGTAGGATGAACACAAAGTTGTCTGACATCACTCTGCACCATAGACTGAAACCTTCCAAACAAGCAGGTTTAGAACTGACACTGCACTAGTCAAACAAAATGATGTTGTTTTTCTGTGTACATTGCTTTGACCATTCCTAAATAATTAAACATGTGCACTTAAAGAGCACTATTTCATGGAATGGTATTTCATTCTACAAAGAGCAGGTGTTTCTGTTTATGTTCAGGCCCAAGACTCTGAAGCCACCATGTAAACTGACTTTTGGAAACGAGTGTCGCACTCTCCCACAAGTGTGAATGTAGCATTAAGCTCAATGAAAGACGTCTCTGATGTTTACGCTCGTCACCATGGTGACGGTGTGGGCGGAGGCTCGCAGCTCTGGGTGATGACGCGCACAGGGAGGTGTGAACCAACCAGAAGCGAGCTCCGTCGGCGGACTGACGTCACCGTTAAAGCGCAACGCACCGTTACTCGGTCTCGGTAACTCTACAACTGCACCGGGGACAGAAGACATGGCTGGACACCAGGCTTCATGAGCAGAGACCATGGCAGTGGAGTCCTCACTGCAACAGCACCGGCCACACTTCACTGCAGCGTAGTTACCGGTGCACACAGGAGCACCGAGCGGACAGAAAGACACGTTACCGGGGGCGATCTCCAGCTGCGGGGTGAGTGGATGCAGTTACCTTACACCACCATGGTGCTGATACTCTACGTGCTGGTGTCACACAAAAAAAACCAAACTCCTACCACATTCTGCCCAAATTACCTCCCCCTGCTTACTTTGAGGAACCATATACCCCACTGAGCGCCATCTTAAACGTTCCAGAAGTCACTGCGAGCCCCCAACATATTCGGCAGCAGTGCGAGTGTGAAGGAGCTCTTCATTTTAGAGTAAGAGTGTCATGTTTGAAGACATGTCAGCTGCAGTAAGTGAAGTGCGTGTGTTATGTATGCAGTGTGGTGAAGTGGTAATAAGCAGTGAATTACACTGCAGTTTGGCGGGGGGTTGCGCTGTTACCGTAGAGTTAGCCAGCTACACCAGCTAGTTAATTACCGTTTACTGCAACTACACACCGCTAATAACCACACATGGTTTGTTAATAAACGTAACTTTGTAAGTGTCTTCCTCCCACTTCAGGTGACTTGGGGGGGGCTAAGTTTCCTCTGCTCCAGTCCCCCTCTCCGCCCCCTGTCACTGGGTAACACACTGTCAACGCTGCCCCGCTTCCATGATGCTCCCGGTCTGCCTGCTTATCTAATCCCCTGTGTATTAATAATAACAGTATGGTGGAGTATATCTAATACACCGACGTGTGCCCCAGACCAGGCTCTGGAGAACCATATTATGTAAACGCATCGAGTGTGGCTGCTTGGCCGGTGTCGTCCCATCTCCTCTCAGTGTCATGTAACGCTACACCCCTCACAGAGACCGTCCACCACAGCACTGCTCCGGTCTTTTTCCATTGTCTCACACACATACCTCAACTGCGCTGTGCTGCTGCAGTCACCCCATTTCATCTGGCCATTTACTGTTAATCCGCCTCTCTCACAGGACAGTAACTATACGATCCAGTGAAACCCTGTGCATCACAGTGCCTTTTTTTTATAAATAGAAAGAGGGTCTGACATCAAGTTTCTTAATAATAATATATATATAATATAATTTCTGCTGGAAGCCCCATATAAATTACCTTAAAGTATCAAAGCCAGTTGCAATATTACAAAGTCAACATTTTTATTTTTGTATAAAATAAAGCATCATTATACACCTTTTACTGCTCCTTCATACTTCCATATTTAACCTACTGTGTGGAAGTGTGGGGGGAATACTTACAAAACTAACACAAAACCAGTCTTCATCCTTCATAAAAGAGCCATAAGAATAGGAAATAAAAACACTAATAGAGTAAGGACTAACCCACTCTTTATCAAATTAAAAGCACTGAAATTTAGAGATCTATATTTGACTTCAGAACTTTCAAAATGATGTACAAAGCAGAGAAGTAATTATCACCCATCAGTATCCAATAGTTGTTTCAAATGAAAGAAAACCAGCATGAGCTGATGGGAGACAGTTTGTAAAAAAATAAAAACAGTAAGTGAGAACCAACAAAAAATATAATTGAATCACAGTTAAATTAGTCAATTTATGGAATAACGGTACTAAGGAACTTTTTTCTTTTTGCTCTGATTGCTCTAAATTTTGACTCTATTAGCTTGATTTGACTGACGTGTTTTGAGTGGTGTATGGTAGCTGAAGCAGAAAGTTTGAAGGAGTATGTTTAACATACATTTTGAAGAAAAAATATAATGAAGGTGTAGGACTTGATAAGTTCACACTTGATTTCTACTCCTTTCGGACATAGAATGTGCACTTGAATTGTTGTTATTGTTCTTTTTGTTCTCATCTAAAATGCTCAAATTAACTCTCCATTCATTCATTCATTTTATCCCAAATGACAAATTTTGTACTCAACATAGTCTCAGTATCACTTAGTTGGATGGACATCCTTACAGTCAAGAAGAAGCAGTCATCTCATGTTATTCATTTATTAACTCTACTGCTGAAGCTTCCAAGCTACTTTACTTCTCTTCTCTTATTTAAAACTAGTCACCACATCACCTTAGATATCCCCTACACTCACACTAATGCTGGTAGAACTGGGTTGAGTTATAATGCACCCTTTAAATTGAATGAGCTGCAATCTGTCCTACAACTGCAGTCTTATCATCAGATGTTATTAATTCTCGTTTTAATCAGGTCCTTGTTGTTTTGCTTTTATTTAATGAGTCTTTGATGTGTTGTATTTATTTATTTATTATTTGTATTATTTATCCAATATCTCAATGAGACTGCCTAATCAAATAAAGATTAGATTGAAACTGTGCATGTGTATAAGCATAATCAGAAGGACTGTATGAAAATACAATCAGAATAAGACAGAGTAGGAGGAACATGACTGATTTTGAAGAAAGTAAAGTTGCATGTTAATAAGTCATACAAAACAGTTATCAGTTTGATATGTGAAATGTCAGAGCCACTGCAGTACAACAGTGTCTACAGTATCTGTAGCTTCATGCACTGACACTATTACTGGAGGAACTCAGATGCCTGCACATGAATTGTGATCAAGTGAAGCTTTCTCTTCATTTCAGACTTTAATTTCAGTGAAAGCAGCCAATCTGCTGGCCACCGCAGTGTGCTGTTCTTGATGCTTACCCAGCTTGGCTTATAAACAGCCTTAATGCTAGTCCTTTAAGAGCAAATTGGAACGCCACTGAGTGTGGAGTGACCTGTAGAGGTCATAGGCGTCTGCTATATTTACTGGCTCTGTAACTTGATCTATGGCATTCTGGTTCGCTGTGCTCATGCTATCCTCTCACACTCTGGGGCCACAGCCTCCCAAGTAGCACCCGTTGCTTTTTGTCTGTTGGCTCGGTCGCTCAGAACAACAAGGGTGAGCCTCTTACAAAACAATTTAACTGCCACTCTTCCTCCCTTTTCTTCTCCCAGGTACCTGCTGGTCAGTTAAAAGCATACAGTGTGGGCTGTTTGCTCAGCTGTAATAAGGTATATTTTCTCGAGGACATGATGACAGAGCAAAGGGGATAGCGTTTCAGAACGTTCTGGATTTCTCTAGCACAAGTAGATGGTCTGAGAAGAGCTGTCCGTGGGGCGTAAAACCAGGTGATATGTATTTGTAGTGAAAATATATCCAGAAGCAGCTGGTTGTGATTGAAAAATGTGAGCTTAGGTTCTGGAAGTGGCACATAATGAAGTTTTCAAAGACAGAGTCAACTCTTAATGTGAGCTTCATCATTTGACAGTTTTTCCAGATTTGATTATACAGGCAGCTGATGGATGCATCATCAATCTTTCTTGGTTGGACATGAACTCCGGAGAATGCATGTGCAGGTGGCCTGTACGTATGTCTGCTGTGAAGTGTCACATTTTCCTGTGAGAGAAAACACGAGCAAGGAGACATTGACTTCTGTTATGTTGGTCAATTCATGGATCTGCAGGCAATCTGATATTTCTCCTGTGGTGTATTTGCGATCCACAGGCGTGGATTTTCTCAGCGAGCAGGCTGTTCGATAGTTGGTGTTTGACAGCATACGTCTTAGTGACATTTACTGGCCTGTTTCTGGTCACACATATCTCAAACACATGTCCTCAGTCAATAGCAAATGATTTAAGTTTTTGTCCCTGTTGCTTTTTCATTGTGTCTTTCTGTGTGTTGACTGGTATCACATGTAACACGTCTGTGTTTTTCAGCAGGACTGATCAGAGCCACAAAGCCTACATGTGTGTGTACACTGTGGGCTAGCAGGAGTAGGATGAGCTGCCCCAGACCCATCAAAGTCTGGAGGGACTGACGCACACCTACAAATACGGCAGGTAACTTTTCACACACATGCACACACACACATATAATGCATTCCTATTGTGGCATGCAAGGGCAGAGTTTAACGTCACTGGTTCACATGTATCACCGCAGCATTTACCAGTCCCTTTAGAGAGAGTTAAAGTCGGTCACACACATTATCATTACATATCCACTGCATTAGAGACCAAAACTGTCTTTCAGAGCAAGAGACCAGTTAATTTACTGGGTTTTGGGAAAACTGATCATATTTTACAGGTAGAAGAAAAATTATTAAAAGGTAAAAAATAAATAAAAGAGAAAACAAATAGGTTTTAAAGTGCCCTTTTAAAGATAGCAAGAACAGGCAGCAACATCAAGAAGTGAAAACAATTGTTAATTTTCAGCCTTGACCTTGGAATAACCAAAGCTCCCTGCTTTGGTTATTGATGATCTTAGGGACCCTCCACTGGTGAGACTAAGTCCTTTACAGAGGTGCCTGACCATGAAGGGTCTTGTGCTGATGTAAAGAGAAACATATTCAGGACCAGCTGTGGTTGAGATAGAGGAGATGTTACAGTAGGCAAAGTGTGATGAGCACAGATGACTTTCTCCATACACAGTAATTATGCTGAAGGGATGATTTTTTTTCCTTAGTTGGGGCAGGACTCTGCAAATGATTTCACATAGAGCTCAAAATTTAGTTTGGACAATATAATTGAAAGTTACGGGGGATCATTTTGAGTCAGTGTGTGTGACTGCAGTAAAAAATGGTATCCTCTGATGTAGCGTATCCTCTGATATAGCATCATGTTGTGATTGTTTTGAATTGCATCTACATTGTACAGTTATTTCTATAAAAGAGAAAACAAGAGTTATAAGAGAAAAGTTTAGTGGTAAGAGACAGCATGTTCACAAAGAAGAGCACTGTATCATACTCTGCATAAGCAATTAATGAAGAAACATGATTATTTGGTGGGAGAGATAAGATTTAAACTACAGACTGACAAATACTGTGTGTTTCTGGCTGATTCTTGTGTTGATATTTGGTAGGAAAGTTAACTGTATATCTTTTGCATATATTAACAGGAAATCTAAACAAACTTAAAACTAATCCTTAAAGGGATAGTTCACTGAAAAATGAAAATTCACTCATTATCTACTCACCACTATGCCGATGGAGGGGTAGAGTTTAAGGGGTAAACTTTGCTGCAGCAGAATCCAACACAATTGAACTCAATGGTGAGTCCTTCTTTAGACGTAATAAAACAACAGAAAAAACATAACATGCCTCCATACTGCTCCTGTGGTGTCATCCAAGTGTCTGCAAGCCCCGACATTCATAGTTGACTCAAAACGAGTTCATTTACACCTTGTTTTAACCCTAAAAGTCCACAGGAAGTGGCTAAGCTAGCGGCCATAGCCACACAATGTTGTTGTCTTTAAGAGACCATATTACTTTGTTGTTGTTACCGGAGTGTACTTGGATCAGAATTTCTGACCCCAAAAAGAGTGGGGTCAATCAAACTCGAATTTTTCAAGTATCATACAGTTTTTCCAGAATACACATATAGAAGTCGTTCAGGTGGAGGTAATTTGGAAGTCTTTTAAATCAATATAAAAAATTGTACAGGTGGTGATTGACATTGTGAATCCTTAACTGTTACAGAAAAGTTAAACTAAATTAATGTTCGAACTAATAGCTGCTTTAAGTCACATCTGTGTAACAAATTTATCTCTCAGCATCACTCAGTGGAATGGCAGAGATTGATAGGTGTTTAAAATAATAATGTGCCCAATTAATCAAATGATTACCTCAATGAATAAAGAATTAAACCAGCCAGCTGTATAGGCTGGTGCATCAATCACTGTAGCCGGCAGATTCAGCAACAGATGGTGGTGATGATGAATGCTAATTGGCTCCTCCTCACCAGGTTTTAACATCATCGAAACCAGGTTTTGTAGAGAAGAATTGCAATAGGGGTAGGTTCTGGTGGGAATGTGCTTGTAGCAGAAAATATATCTGAGTATGAAATATGCAGCGTTATGGGAATGAGCGTGTTAAAGTGCTTAATAATTTGATAATGTTAATATGTTCAGTAATGGAAAATGAAAGGTAACCGAGTTGTTTCACTTAAATGGAATGCTGAAAAAACTATTTCAAAGCTAAATCTTTTGCTTCTCTCATAGCATCTTTATGAACAAGATATTTTTAGTTTGTGCTTTACTGTACGTTCCTCTACTTAATTTCCTTCTTTTCTTTTATCTTGCTGTACAAAAGAATTATATAAAATATTATACTGCAGCACACTGAAAAGAGTTTAAACAGCTAGTTTGGAAGGCTAGGATAGGTTTAACTTCGGCTGGTCAGAATAATAAAGTTGTCAAGCCTAATTTTAATATGCTTGCGAACTAGTAGTCAGGCAGATAAGGGGTGGGCAGAGGCGTCAGTGTGGCCCTCACAGACATCACCCGTGTCTTATCTGCTCACATTTCAGGATATATATATAGTTGCTTGTAAGGCCAAACCCAGCACAGCCCTTAGACCTCCTAACAGGCCCCATGTTGATTCCCCTATGAGAGCAACACTGTTGCTACGTTATGTTAGTTTCTCTGGTGTGTGTGTTCATATGCTGCCATAGCAGTTTTGATTTATATTGAGGTGACTAACAGACTTTTCATTGGCATAGAGAAGCTAAAAAAATAAACAATCAAGCAAGTTCATGTAATTACAATTACTACATACCAACTACTAATTTAGTCCTGCCAAAGTCACGGATTGGAAATGTTAAGTCTTTAAAGATATTTAAACTGTAATGCTAGTAAAAGTAATCAATAATGACTTATTTTCATATATTAGTAATACTGCTACTTGGACACATCCTCAGTAATGAACAAGGATGTGCTGCACTAATAAACATTTTTTAAATAATGAATCACATAATCATCTCTAATTCAGATTACGGTTGCTTGTAGTAATGAACCCCCAGAGAGTTACGACCAAGCTCTGCAGTTTCCTGTTTGTTAAAGTACCAGTTAAATTTCAATGTGTCTCTATGGGGAAGAGCAATTGTGCCACATGTTAAATACTGCAATATTTGTCTAAGAGCTGGCAATCACCACCGACAACTACCATTTCTTTGGCAAATGTACGTCTGGTTGTTGTGTTCATTAGTGGCTGACGACAAAACAACTGACTGAGAAATATCCCTCATGCGAGGTAGCTACATTGCTACATCCATTAACAAAGGGCAATAAAGGTGGATGTAATTGACTTGACTGTATTTTACACGTTAACCCTAAAATCAGAAAAGCTCCCTGATCAGCATGAAAATGTTCAGAGCTCCTGAGAACTGCTACTGCTGCTTCTGTGTGATCTGAAAATAATGTCTGCCTGCAAGATGCAGGGTATCTCTCACTGCCGATTGTTCAGGGCAAAACAAATGCCAATGGTCAGGTCCAATGTACAGGATGTCAGGCTGAATGATTGTAGTGAAATGGAATAGCAATTCAGTGTGATCCTCATGCTGTCGACAATGTGCTTTGTCAGAGTTTTTGGCTGGAGATTAAATGAGTACATTTGGTTGCTTTAAGAAATATTTTCCACCATCAGCAAAGTTATTAGTTAAATATTAGTGATCAATAATATGGGTTATTGGGGGAGTGACATATTAAACTATTTGTTGCACCTTTTTTTGATGAAATGTGACTTCTGTGCTTGGTGAAAGCTGCATCTGATCAGAACTGAGCTTGACTTCTACACAGCACTCGTCAAAACAGCAGTGACTCAGCTGAGATTGAGCTAACCATTAACTATCGTATAGCTCACCCACACTCACACGCACACACAGACGCACATACCATCACTCCAAATTAGCAGAGAGCATCCATGCTGGTGTTACATTCATACAATGTCACCCCGGAGCACAGTGGCTGTGGCATCTTGCGTCATTGCCCAGACTCTTCTAACGCACTTTAGATTGGCTTTGCTCTCTAACGGGCCCGGGGGAGACCTGGGAGGACAATATGTTCTGTAAGAGATCTGACTCACTGACTGACTGCAATAATGGATTTTCTACAGAGGCACATTTCCACAAGAAAATAGAAGCAATCTAAACCAACATAATATCTGGAAAAATCCCCAGACATTTAAAGAAATACAGACATTTAATTATTCTATAAACATTTTCATCCATATTGGTCAGGTTTATTTTTAAATGTTCTTTCCTTGAACAAAGTTGAGATGCAGCTGTGAGTGACATCATCAGTGACACCGAGGTGAGTTTTGGTCCTGATGGTATTTGACACTTTGTGAATGGAAAGAGAATGTGTGTGCTGAAAAGCAAGTGGGTCTTGTAACTTTAGTAGTCCCTTGTGTTTAGTTAGGATTCTTGTTTTTTTCTCCCTGTTAATTTCTTGTCTTTTAAATTGCTCTTAAATCTCGGTCCATGAATCAAAAGTGAGTTTACTGTTAAGTATTTAGCTTGGTTTTCTGAAACCTGCCCTGTAAGTGAAACCTCATCTCTGTGACTCTTTGCCAAGGATTGCCAGCAGTCAGTAGTCGCTCATGCAGTCACTCCTGCATCTCTGTTGACATCTTTCTTAAGACAGATTTAGGAGTTAGTTCAGTGGACTAACCAGCTCATTCACAGCAGTGAGATGTTGTATTTTTACACAGACATATTTTCAGTCTGTTTTGCTCTTCCCTCTCATATTTGATTCTGTCTAATCCTGTTCCATCATTTTCCCACAGCATTTCCTTGGTGGTTTTCTAAAGGTGTGAAGGAAATATAGATCATTAAGCACAGACACCAGAATGTAATTATTGAAATAATATGGAATATGTCCGTGTGCTAATTTTAAGTTCTTTATGTGTTGGTAGTAAGCAAACAAATGCATCTTGTTGCCAAGGTAGCTATGGTAACTAACTACTGGTTAGCACCACCTCAGGGGAGGCTGAAAATGCAGAGTTGCCAGAGTGCATTTGTGTGTGTGTTTGTGTGTGAGAGAGAGACACATTGTTGTGCCTCTGCATTTGTTGTTTCCGTGGAGACATCGCCTCTCAGAAGTGAAATCCAGAGTTAGCTATCACCTTTAAATCCTGGGTCCGTTACTCCCACGGGTGTGAGTCGCTGTTTGTGCTTCTCTCTCAGCAGCTCGCCCACCTGACTAGTCCGAGCTTGTTTCACTCAGCTGCCCTGCCTGGTTGTGGTAATTCAGTGAGGGGTGCATACATGAGGCAGGGTTACATTCAACCAAGGCCACTGTGTAGCAGGCAAGGGTTCAAAAGACACAAGCTACCGTTATATGAGAGCTTTATCGTAAAAACCACAGTACCAGAGACGTCCATTTGAAAAGCATTTGTCTTATTTAAGTCATTCATTAATTCATTAATTTGAGGAGTATTGCTTTAGGGAAGAGCCATGTTTGTTTAGTGTGATTTTCTTATTGTTATGTCAGAGAAAACAAATATTGCAATAAGGATCATGGATGGATTCTTACTGTTATTTCTCTCACACATTGTTTTGCTATACTTGTGTGTATACATGTGACGATTCAAATAATGAGGGTTTGAGATAGAGTGATGATGAGGATGTGGTGGGCTCACCAGCTGCAATGGTATAAATCAGTGGAATCAGACCATGAGATAGATAATAATGTGGTTGTGTGGGATCACATCACTCACAGAAAATATTTTTTCCTGGACCTTGAAGCAAAGTTATCACAGCATCAGACATTGGGTTGTTATCGCAGTGCTTCTGATGCTGGCTCGGACTAGGTCTTGTCAGTACAGGAATAATACCTATATGTGCACTGCGCACAAAGTTGATAGCTTAGCTAACACATAATCAGTTAGAAAACTGTATATCAAAGCTGAGCTCACACTTGACTGTCAGTACTTTCTTCCACCAGTGAGGGGAGCTACAATGCAGAAAGCTACAGAAAATGGCTTCAAAGTTCAATGTTAGAAATTGGGTCCTGATCATCTCTAGTCTTAAAGATGAGCATGTTTGGAAGCTAGTTGTCTCATACAACTGGTGACTCAAGTTATCACACTAGTTGTGGTGGTGGATGTTTATTCCATCTCAATTCCAGGCTCCCTGACACATTGGCCTAGTTCTCTGGGTCTGGTAACTGACAAAGATGTAGGTGCAGAGTAAATCCAGATCCAGGCTTCGTCCCATCAGAAATCCGTTGGTGACATCAGAGAAACGTTGCCCGTGTTTTATTGTTGCCATGTGCATTATATTGCCAAAACCAAAATAACCCTCCAAACATCTGCTGCTGCCAAATTACAAAACCCTAGAAACAAACCTAGTACATTTATGGAGCCATGTCTTTAGCTGGCTGATTTAGGGCCAAACTCTTGGCTCTGTTAGCCTGGCTGGCTTAGCAGTACTCAACTGAGTGGCCGCAGACACCTGGCCTGCTTCTGTGTATTATTTTGGCCAACAGCGTGTGTTTGCCTCTCTCCAGACTCTGCCTGTCTTCTTATTCCAGATCCATATGCTGAATTATTGATAAACCTGTGGTCACAGAGAGAGAGAGAGAGAGAGAGAGAGAGAGAGAGAGAGAGAGAGAGAGGCAGATGAAAGAAATAGGAGCCTCCCCAACTAAACTCAACACGGATCAGCAACACCGGATACTTTTATTTATTCAGACAGTGCTGTATATGTGAACCAGAGCCTCTTCCTGCTACAGGAACACACTGTGATGCTTGCCTGGCTTTACCTCCAACACCCAGCCGGACTCGTCCAATATAGCTGTGAGAGATGCACACTATATATATACACACATATGTGTATATATATATATATACACATATGTGATGTGGGCTCATGTTATGGTATAGTATAGATGTTGCGGCCATCTATCTGTTCTACTTTTTTAACCTCAGGCCTGGGTAACCAGCAGTGCTCTGTAAAAGCCCATAGATATACTAGAGTGCAGTTTCACTGAGCCATATAGATTCACAGTCAAAAACATCTTTATGTAGTCTCATTTGATTTTTTCCTGTATAGGGAAAAGGGGAGAAGCAATGACAATATATATGACTAGAATAATAATTTTTAAAGGGTAACTCCACCATTTTTAGTTGAGTTGTTGAGTATTATAGTGTCTTCTTCTTAAGCAAAATTTTAGCTAAACACTATTACAAAACATCTGGGTTGGAATCATACTACAACAATAAATAAATCAGATCAAAAACATCTGCACATTTATCTCATTTTTATTTATGATACAAATTTTCAGTCACAGGAACCTTTATTAGAGCAAGAGACATACGAAATACACTCTGAATATACACAAAATTTTCCATTATCCTCAATGTTTCTTATATATGTTGCTCCATTGAAATCAGTGAGGATAGGTTACAAACTACATCCTACAAGATTATTATACAGTTGAATCAGCACCTAACAGTTTAAACACAAATTCACTGCCTTATTACACTGCACACACACACACACACACACACACACACACACACACACACACACACATATAATAACAAAGATTAAATTGTAACTTTTATGTCAAACTCTTCATTAAGTATGGAACAAAAAAACTTTCCTTGCAAAGTTTTGTCTAATTCAATCTGATAGTTTAAGGGTTTGGGGATGTTCATCACATTCTTTGGATAAATGGATCGTTTAAAGGGGATTTCACCTGATCTTGGTCTAATAGAATTGATACAGTGGAGAACACTTGCCATATAGGACAAAATGGATTTGGAGTGGGAACCAACAACATTTGTCTGCAACAATAGCTCGTGTACCAACAAACACTTTTGCAAAAGGAAGCCTGCAATAAAACTGTAGGCAAGGAGTTTAAAAGACAAAAGACATAGACAGCAATGCATGTGCACGTTGCACTGGGATAATGTATTTTTAAAGATAAAAAATAATAGCATTACTGGGAGAGTCCGAAATAGTCAAATGCTACGCATACTTGATTTTGAGTTTCAAAGTTATTTTTGTTGGACTTGCTCTCTGCTGAATTATGTACCACAGAGAAATGACATAAACTGTGTTGACAGTAAAAGGAGACATAATGTTCAATCTCATACATTATATAAATAATGTAAGTTGTTGGTTGTAGATCTTGATAATGTAGTTCACTTGTAATATTTGGCTTTAAACATGAAACAGTGCTGCCACTTTAAATAACAAGACAATGACTTAATGTTGTGTTTTCAAAGCCAGATTAATGTTAAAGGATGTCCTAACTGCTAAATACATAGTTTCTGCACTGTAAGTATTGCTGCTGATGAACTAATGTTGGTGTCTCTTTGTTGTGGCTTCAGTCGATGCAGTCTTCCAGAGGCTCTGCCTCCCTGTGGCTGAGAAACCAGCAGCAGCATGTCCCGTGTCTCCTCGACCGCCAAGCGTTACGCTGGCCCGTCCTACACCAGCCACTACAGCTCCTACAGCTCCTCCCTGACACCGGGCCTTAGCTCATACAGCGACCGGGACAGGCTCTCCTCCTACAAGTCCCCGACCTCCTCTTCCTCAGGTTACTCCTCCAGCTATCTAAGCAGCTCTACCGCCCGCAGCCGCAACTACAGCACTTCCTCAGACCCCGACATTGACCGGGGTCGAACCATCCCACGCACCGACATCCTCGGAAGTAGCAGCAGCAGCATCAGCCGCCGGAGTGAGAGTCTGAGCAGAACCCCCGTCAAGAGCTATGGAGGGTCTGGGCTGAGTGGGGGGTCGGTCTACACCGGCTACAGATCCTACTCTTCGTCCTCGGCCCAGTCCAGCTACCTCGCCTCTTCGTCAGTGGCCTCGAGCATCTCGCTCAACCGACGGAAATCTGTATCTCAGACTGACTTGAGCAGGGATCTGGCCTCTCTGGGCTTCAATGACACCTCTTCTTCCACCCCGTCCTCTTCCGCCAGTGCCCTGCGGAGCTACCGCAGTCGGGCCAGTGAAGTGGCCGATTCGTACACCACTAGCTCACGCCCAAGCTACTCGGGCCTGTCGCGGAGTTCTACTCAGGAGGCTCTGTCGCGGAGCTCCAACCAGGAGGCCTTTAGCAGCAGCAGCAGCAGCAGCAGCAGCAGAGCATACAGCTCTTCAACATGGGAGCCGAGTCGTAATCGGCTGTCCAGCTCCCCAACCAGGGACTCTACGGTAAGAGAACGTCCTCTGTTCTTGCTTATGCAGACTTAAAACCTGTTGTTTGGGGTTCTACTGCTCCAGAGGGGGTCAGTATCCATGGGCTGAATCAAGCTAAATGCAATCCCAGCTGCAGCCATCACCACAGAGGCACACTAAAGCTGAAGCTCCACAATGCTTTGTGTCTCATGAGAGTACTGCTTTTACCAAATGAGGGCACTGTTGTTCAGATTAAGTTCTGTGCATTTACAGTTCTGTTGTTCAATAATATATATACCAGACATGTCACTCTTTCAAATGCTTTTAACATGTTCTTTAGTCAACAGTTTGAGCTAATCAGTAAAACAGACATACATACAACAGCCAGTTCTATCATTTACAAAACATTTACGGAAGTCATTATTCCTCGGTACGTAAGTAGTTCCATGCTTATATGACAAACGAGCTCTTAGCATGGATACCTGACCCCTTCTAACCCAGCAATTAACCAGCTCACATGTTGCTGTGGGGTTATGATGAGCTGGGTCTTTAGGCCACAAACCTCATCCCTGAGCTCAGTATTAATGACCTGAGCTTCATCTATGCAGGTCAGAAAGCATCACTGACCCACTTCCCCCTGCTGGATTAGTCCTGATGACCTGTTAAGATGAGTGGAAAAGGGCGGTGAGAGTGGCTTGAAGGGGGGAGATAATGAAAGGAAGGAGTAAGAGTGGGATGGAGAGGTATTTGTGGTAAATTACTACTTGAGAGAGGGTTAGGGTGCTTGAGTGTTTTTCTGTGCATTTAATATAGGGTTGATCTGTTAGTAGTCAAACACAATCTTCAGACATAGGATCAAACACATTCATTATAATATTACACTGAATGTGACCCTTAATGCATATTCTGTTGTACCAGCTGTTTTCATTTTTAATAAATTGTTACATTACATTACAGAACATTACAGCACAAGCTTTAGGAACATTTCCAAGGTGGAATAAGGCGAAAGAAATCCTATTCAAAGTTAAAAATCTCTGAGACTAGTTGCACTCCTTTCTGAAAAGGATTAACGTATAGACTTGATCAGATAATAGTGTATGTTCCCTCGTCCACACCCTCCAGCAGGAGTGCTGACACCAACTTAGTTTGGATTTCTGGCCAGAGAAAATAGAGACACAGATCAGATTTCTTTTCAAAACAAGGAGTTAGTGGAAGTAGACTGGGTTTCCCATACTCAAAGCCATGTTTCCTCTGAAGAATACTCCCTCTGCCTCCCTTTCACAGTGTTGTCTTATGTAATTGGTTGAATTTGCATTCAATGAAGTGAAGTCCTTGTAAAGTTTGCCTATGATGCCTTTTGAACTGAAAGCATCAGTAAGTATCTGAGTTACTCTTGAAGGCTCAGTACAATCAGTCTTCCTCTTTGTCTGATATATTATACTCATTACCATTAGTTAACTAACTAGTATTTAAAGTGCACTCTGAGATGAGCCCTTCCTGTGCTTCTAATGCATCACATTGCTTTATGTGCATAAAGAATATTAAACAGCAATAAAACGACATAATTTATAATAGCATGAATAATAAATGTTTGCAGTGCAATGTAACAATATAACTGAAACATCTAGTGGATTGACAGATAATTAATAAGCAATATTTCATATTTTATAATGACTTGTTTTTATAATTTTTCCAACAGAATTGACAAATAAGTGTGTCATTACTTTAATGATATGTACCTGCTCTATGTACTTGAATGACTCAAGCCTATCAAGTAAGGGAGGTTAAACAATACTAACTAACTGGCCTTGTGGTTGGAAGAGTTAATTCAACAGCACATTTTGTAGTTATCCAGGTCCTCCTTCTTAGCTCATACAAGTCGCCATTCAGACAAAGATTAATGTGACCTAACACAACCTACAAAATCCTCAGCTCGTCTGAGATAAAGATGAAGATCATTTTTTGACCACGAGACCGCCAAATGACCCATTGATTAACAAAGAGTTGTTGTACTAAACACAAAAAATTACCACTGCAGGATAAAAAGGATTTGTTTTTTTGGGTAAAACATTCTTTCGAAAGTGAATATATGTGAGACAAGAGGAGACTGTTTAATATTGCACTCTAACATGGACCCCAAGCGAATGCTAATGTCTCAACAACAGTTGGATAACACACTCTTAAGACCTTGTGCCAAAACATCTTAGTCAGTACAAAAAAGCATTGTGGAGTTGGGGAAATTAAAAAAACAGTAGACCACAATTTACCCTTTCCTATGGTGGATCTGACTTTTATTCTCATTTAACTAAACAAGCAATCAACACTTAACCATGATGCACAGACTGAGAAGTACATGGACGGATGTAACTAGCTGGCCTATGTGTCTGCTCATTAAAGCACAGGCCTATGTTATTCCAGGCATGTATAATTACCCACTTCCCCCAAGGCGAAATGGCTCTGATAAAGCCTTAAAGGGGACATAGCATGCCCATTTTACCACAAGTTGATATGGTTCCTTGGGGTCTTAATGAAATGTCTGTAACATACTTTGGTCAAAATACCACAAGGATCATTTAAAACAGCACCCTTTTTACCCTGTCTAAAACAGCCCTCCACAGAGTGACCTGTTTTGAGTGCCTGTTCCTTTAAATGCTAATGAGCCAGCTCCCCCCTCCCCCCTCTCCCCCCATGATTTTAAACGATATAAATTACATATTTTATATGATATAAATTATCAAATATGCATCCCATACTTTGTATTCCCCTTCTGTTGTCCTCGAGTTTTAATTTTCCCAATCACATAATTAAATGTCCCCCTCTGCCCATCCACTACAAGCACACAAGCAGACAGACAGAGAGAGAAAGAGAGGGGGCTATGAAGACCATCATTTACCCCCGAACCCCGACATTCAACGGGTACAACAACAAGCGGAGAAAGCAGAATCGCGGGCTGACCTTATATATACAGTCTATGGGGCTGACCAGCGCAGAGAAATGCACGTCCCGTGTGAACAGCCAGGCGGCTGCGCGCTTGAGAACGGCGCTGCGCTGCCTCGCAGCGGCGCTTCCGCGTCCGGTGTAAACCCGGCGTAACGAGTGGGGGGGCTCTGTGTGTTTGTGCCAGTGTTACAGTAGTGCTGAACACTGCGGAAGTCTTCCACACTGCTGGCTGTGTGGCGCTGACACAAATTCCAGCTCACGCATGGGAGAGCGAGCGGTCGCGCCCGAGCAACTGCTGCAGCCTCCCAGTCCCAACGATCCAGACAAATGCCACATGTGAGTGAATCGCGGGCTGACCAGCGCAGAGAAATGTGCGTCCCGTGTGAACAGCCAGGCGGCTGCGCGCTTGAGAACGGCGCTGCGCTGCCTCGCTGCGTCCGGTGTAAACCCGGCATAACGAGTGTGGGGGGACGGGGGGGGATGAGGTGGGGGGTGGGCCAAGGCCATGTAGGGAGACTTCCAGTGCCTTGTTACGACACAAAACCCAGGAAGCTCAATCGAGTCACTCAAGCATGACATTTCTGACTTAGAGGAACCATAACAAAACGCGCGAGTGTTTTTTTCCCAGAGTTTTTGGGTTGGTAGACATGCCAGATATCCACATTAACGTGTAGAAGCACTAACAAAGTGGAATTTGCATGCTATGTCCCCTTTAAACACCCTGAGTTTGGTATTAATTTATGTTTACATGCTATTGATCTTTATTGCTGAAATTATTTGTCAATTGAAGCAAGGCAGCAACCACACGTTACAACTATGGGATAATGGTACGTTTGTTTTCCTGTAGCACAAGAGGAGAATAAATCGAACACCTCAGTGATTTCTGTTCTACAGGAATATCTTTGCTAACATTTGTTAGAAATAGCCACAATAAGCTACGGTCATATGAATAAAGATGGGTGATGCAACTCCTGTTTCTCACACTGTACAATAAAGCCAAAATATCTTGGATATGGGTGCTGCCATCCTGTGCTGGTGACTTTTTTGAGCCAGAGTGTGGGCAGTAATGATCAGAGAGGCGACCAATCACAGGTCAATCTCAGCTGTCAATCATGATATCTCACAATGTTTTTAGATCCAAATAACTAATTAAGAAAATTAAAACACTTGAGTGTGATATGAACTTGCTATAATGACAATAACCATATTTTGGGGATTTACTGAGATATTTTTAGTCACGTCCCATCTGCTCACATAGAGGTGCACAGAGTTGATGAGTTATATTGCAGCCAGCCACCAGTGTGCAATCCAGATGTTTTGGCTTCAGTTTAGGGAGCAGTAGGTCATCAATCTTTATATATCATCATTGGCCATACCAGACTAAGAAAAGCTCTAGCAGCAGAACCTGACAGTGAGTTGAAGTGACAAATTGTGCACATTATTGCTTATAAAGTTTCCCTTCATCTATCAGAGGTCAAATGTTTCATGTCTTTAAAAAAGTCCATTGTGTCTCTTTTATGGATTATTTTATTGACTTAAATTACATCATTATCTTGCTAAATAATAACACACAGTTATGTGGTGGACTTTGTCTAGTCAGGGTTCAGGTAGACAAACAGAAGAGAATGTCTGCCAGGCGAACCATTACCATTGCCCAAACTGGATCCAGCCACACAGTTAAAGTATAGACACAAGGACACTATCAATTTTCTCATCTAATCCGTTAAGTAAAATAAATCAACTTTAATTGACATTATGACATTTGTGTATTTAGTATTATGAATCAATTAATCCAAACTATAATAAACAGTTGTTTCAACACAGAAAATGTGGAGCTGCGACCCTCCTTTGATTTACACATGAACCTCATGGTTGTACTGTATGATGATCTAATAGATGTGTGCGTAAATATAGACATTACATGTGACAATGGTTATGCTGAGTGCTGTCCCATGTGTGGTGTGCCTAATGGCCGACACATATTGGGGGCAAAAAAATGTCAGGAATGATCTCATGACTGATGAGCGCCACAATGACAGCTACTGTGACCACCACTTGGTGTCATATTAGGTCAGCCATCTTCAGTCCTCAATGGAGCGGTGTCTTCTTTTCTTGACACTGAGGTTGAACCCAAATATATTTAGGTAATTGTCATATAAGATGACTATGTATTCACAAGAGACAAGCAAAAAAATTTTTTCAGCTTCAGAATTAATACATTTATACAGATATACAGGTTCAGAATATATACAGCTCTATATATATACATATATATATATATGTATATATATACACTGCTTCAGAAAACAGAAATAGAATTGTACAATTTTAGTAAAATATGTACAAGTTTTTCTCCACATATTCTTTCAGTCTCAATCCTTTTATGTTCTCATTTTTCCAGTATCCAACAGTATGACAAGAGAACTTGAAAATAAACACCCTCTCTTGTCTGGTTGTAATATGAATGTTTAAACACATGTGTGCCAGTGTTGAAATGTGTCTTGAAATAGCTTTGGCGAAGCAAGGTAAACCCAATCCTGATTTCAGTTTCTCAGAAGCTTACAATACAAAAATAGCAGCTGCTGATGCCTCATGGTCCAGTTCTTCCTGTGCCATGTTTATGAGTGAGATAAACTGGTTGACATAACTATCATCAGCCTTGTTTTTCATGCATAATATTCAAATCAGACCAGAACACATAAAAAACATTTGATGTTAAGTATTTCTTCGGCTCTACTAAGAGACAAACAATTGACAGCGTTGTCTTGCTGCATAGTCGTATTTTCGGGTTGTGAAGTATCTCTTTTGTTTATTTTTAATTCATAATCACTTGTATGTAAATTAATTAGGTACAGCTTGTTTACTAACTGCTAGTAGCTGCTGTCTTGCATCAGTGGGTTTTGAGTTTTGTGCTCACAGTCAATGAACTAACAGGACACAAGGCAGATGTTAATGTTCACAACTTAACTGGTGAATCCGCTTGTGAGTTAGATTGCTAACACGTTTAACGTTAACGTTATTAGTACTGCTTTACCAACTGAGCCCAATAGAAAACTATTGCTACATAATTTTTTTTTAAGCTCTGGCCAACTTTCCTACCAGTTGTGCTAACTGATAACTAGATCTCAAAATTGCTAAGAATAAGTTCAACAGTGCAAGTTACACACACAGTCACACGATTGTACATGTTATAAAAACACTCAAGTAGGTTATACTTATTTTGGAGAGAACAGTGCCGTTATTGCCAACACTTTGACCTTCCATATGCTGCAGCTGTGTGCACTTTGTGTTTCTGTGCATTGAGATGTTACCCTCAATATTATATGTTCACTGATCTACCTCCAAATTAAGGGTTTTAGATAATCTGCTGGCTTGTTTATAACCTGCTAAAAATCACTATCAGTGTAGGCTCATTTCAACTCTGTGTATTGCTGTCTAGTCAAGGTACAGTGTTACCTCACCTCAAATCCAGTCACACTTTTTACTCTTTGGCTCCTCCACACATGCAGCCAGTGAAGGGAGAGGGTGATATGCCTGAGTGAAAACTGATTATGCCAGAGTTCATTCTGCTTAGGCTATGTGTCTAGACTTTTTGTTGAGTCAACAATATTTATAGAGTGTCTGGAACTCAATTGGTCAGACAGCTTATGGTTTGATTTTTTTTTTTTTTAAACATCTGCATGAGTTGGAGCTTTGCTTTGTTATTTTGCAAATAAGGGCCAGTTCTTTTAGTAGCTGTGAGCTGTTATCATGGGTCGTGTTGACTGGTGGAGTTTTAGGGTCAGTGAGTGGTCATTATTCTTTTCACACACTGAGCAATACAAGTGCTTTGAAGTCTATTATACAGTATCTGTCCATGCTGCTCATAAATGTTAGGGTGAGTGCATGGGGTGCAGCTGCCCACATGTTCTTTTGGACTTTCTCTAAATCTGGAAATACCTAACACTTCTAGGCAGAATCCAAAACCAACTTTTTAGTCTACCTGCCAACAACTGGTCGCCCAAAATGCCATTGATGGGCGCGTACTAAAAGATTCATGAAGAACATCTTTACTTACATATTTTACACAGTAAACGGTCCCATTCTTAAGTTTTGTGGTTTTTATTTTTTCTTTCTTTCCTCTGCTGTTCTCCTTACCTCCTCTTTTCTCTCCCTTCATCTGTCCCTCCCTGAACTCCATCCTTAATTCATGTTCCGTCTCTGTCTACTGGGGTAAACACTTGGATTAGGTGATTGATTGATTTTTGTGGTGGCAGGCTACCATGGTGAAAAGTGACTAGCAGAAACACTGATAAGACTGGCAATGTGCCGCCACATACCCGCAGACTTCCTTAGCACTTACTGCTGTTTAGCTTGACACAGTTCTCTGGCACCAATAACGGTATCATCTAATCTCTTGTGTCAAGCCATAGCGAATGGTGGACAGCGAGGGTTAATCAAAGGATTGAGAAATCTGAACTAATTCATTTAATTCGACAACATTTATTTTTGGACCATGCTTATACGCCAAGAAATCATCATTCGCTATCTGGTGATCTGTTGACCTTTTCTCTTCTATTGCAGACATCCTCACATTCTCATGCACAGTGATTCTTGCCATCAGCTTAGGATTCTTATGTTGGCCATTTTGGTCACCACCCAAAGCTCATTATTGTAGTTGAAGGCTAATGATGACTATAAAGCAATAAATCCAGAGCTGTGCTTCATGGGTCAGCTCCCCCATCACCCCCACACTCTGATACAATGATTTCATTACTCCAAGTGAAGCCCTTTTTTTCCTAGCCATAATGGAAATATAGAGTGTTAATAACTGACCTTGGAAATAGCAGTTGGCTTAAAAATATTATGAAAATGATCCATTTTATGGTTTTTTTTACAGTTATTTGAACCACTTTCCATGGTGTTCATCATCAAATGAAATGTCCTAGTTGCTATGGAGATCACTTGTAATTACCTTTTCCTGGAGATAAGCTGCACCTTGAGTTACAATTTGTATGAGGCTAAGATAAGTAAGGTTAAAGGGATAGTTCACAGAAAAATGAAAATTCCCTCATTATCTACTCACCACTATGCCGATGGAGGGGTGGGTGAAGTGTTTGAGTCCACAAAACACTTCTGGAGTCTCTGGGGTAAACTTTGTTCAACTAATACTATTTTTGTTCATGTTGCACTGGAAACGTTTCTCTCTCATTTTATATATATATATATATTCAGTGTCAAAATCTGTTAATGTATTGTTTAGACAAAAAATAATTAACAAGTCAAAATTGCACCTTTTCACTGTCTAATTAGGGTTTTTTGCGGGACCACAGTGGTCTCAGTTATGTATGTGGGGGGTTTACAGTGACTGATTTTGAAAAGCACCGATTTAGACAAATACTTCTGAAGTGTGAGCAGATATCGGACATGACTTAGTCTAGTTGATTAAAAAGGTCAGTTAGACATGCTAACAGGTTGGCAATTTCTCTTGCTTATTGATTATGTTGCCAACTTGAAACTGTGCGACTGTAAAGAAGACTTCATTCTGTTCTGGAACTGAGACACAGAAGACTTCGTTCTGTTCAGGAACTCTCCCACATACTCTCCTGAACTCTCCCGCATGCTCCAAATGAGGGATTATTTAACAGAAGATTATGTAGCTTGTGGGAATGTATAATGGAGGCCTAGGTCTCTTATATGCAACAATGAATTGTTTTCATTGCCCTCCAAAGCAACATGTTGTAGCAAGGTTAAATTTAAACATATGAATGAGGAGATTGTCAGTCTAATTTAGCTTAAGGACTAGAACAGCTATCCCTTGGTGCTTGCACTCTGATGTCTTCTTGATAACATTATTTAGAGACTGCTTTTGTCCCATTTTTATACCAGACCGCTTAGCTCTCTGCATCAGATATCAGAATACAAACACTGACACTTTGCCCCTTCTCACATTGTAGTTTTCCACCTAGGGGATTCAGGACATTCAGACACACACATACACACGCACACACACATGTGGAGCCTGGTGATGGAATGTGCTTCTGGGCTGTTTGTTGTGTACACACACTTGAGCTTGGGTCATGAGATTATTGCTAGGGACACGTTGCATTTCTGTCACTCCAGACCTCAGTTCAGCTAAAATCAGTAACTGGTCATCCAAGGGAAAGCAGGTCTATATTGGGCTGTCCAAAATGTTGAAATATAACCCTCATTTACTAAAAACGGATGCAACAGCACATCGTCATGTTCTTTTTTACTCAGTTACAATCCATCACGTGTGTGTATCACCAGGCTGCTTCGTAGAATTTAAAAACACAGATGCAACACCTTCATATTTTAAATAAAAATTTGCCTCCAGCTCTATAAATCAACAAAATATTTTTTTATTTTCTGAAGTGAGCATTTTGGTATCTTCCCGCTTGATATTTATGTTAAGTCTTGCAGCTCTAGTCCACCTTGTTTCTGACAGCAGCAGGCAACTGATATCAAAGAAATAAAATCCATAAACCTGTTGTACATTATCTGCACAGCACCACACAGCAGACAGAGAAAGTTTAAGTTAAAGTATCTATCAAGACTTGGTAGAGTCTCAAGCAGACCTATAAGGAGGATGAATGTTGGGTTTACATTTATCAGATTGCCATGAACATGATTACAAAGAATGCTGCTCCGCATTTGTTAAATGTGTAAATAAGCAACTGCATGCGAACAGGTTTCTCATTTTTATTTAAAAGCCGACAATTTATCAATGTTATGGCCAATAAATCAATTCAAGCCAGATTGAGATAAAGAGAAACAATTTGAAAAAGGTAGACCTGAATTGCCATTTGTTCAGTAGGAAACTGACATGTAAGGTTTACTTAGCATTGAGTACTACAGGCTTTTCTTGTCCCTCAAAACATAATATCTGTGCAGCAATAAACAAAAATATCTATAAATCTATTTGGAAGAAGTCGTAGGTTGTGTCTGAAATCACCCACTCATACACTGCCTCCTACACACTAAAGGGACTTTTATATAAAGGACTATATAGCAAACTCATCAGCAAAAGAAAGAAACACCCTCAGACACGGGTCATTTTCTCTGCACCAGTAACTATGTCAACTACCGCCACGACTCACTCTGTAGGGACAGGTTGTTCATTTTGCCCTCTTTTCTCTCGTCTATCTGCCATTTTCTTCCTGTCAATGCCACGAGCACAATGCATGATCGTATATTTCGTGACCATTGGTTCCACATTATACTTTTCACGATGCATTGTGGGATACAATGAGTCCACTTTATAGGGTATAACAAATGGCACTAAATGTTCAGACAGCACTATATAATGGTGAATTAAATATAGTGGACTACGTATATAATTATCAGTGCGTCCTATCTATTAATGAATTGTCTGTATTGATGTATTTTACTTCTGACTAATGTGACTGTCATGGGTTGATTAAGAGTCTATATACTTGGTAGATGTTTGTGAAACCTTGGTTTTCTTTTCATCCTCTTACTATGACATAGCCTGGTGAAAATACTGCCTCACCGCTGTTCTCTGTGTTGATGCAGGTGAATCATGGGAACCTCATTAAAGGCGCATTTTGGGACTGGCAGATCCTAATTTTAGATCCACCAGGCCAGATTGTAGTAAGACACACACCCTAATTGTCAGTGTGGCTCTCACCCGGCTGTTAACATGCTGTTTCATCGCATTTAACAGAATGTATAGTGGCATATACACGAGTCCCGGCCAGGAGAGTGTATGCTGTCTGTCATTGTGACAGTGAGGATGAAGTGAAGTCTCCTTGGACTTCAGCGTTAGTCCTTCAGGTTGTTACAACAGCGTGGAGCGGGCTGTGACGTAGACTGCGCGGCTGGAGGCGCTCGCTGACGTCTGTTGAGGGCCGAGCCAGAGGGGGCGGATCTCCAGTCCTGTGAAACGGCACAAGACACGTTTATTACCATTTACTGAGCTGCTACTGACAGAGGACTCTTCCGTTTTACCTGATGGCCCAGCGGCCAGTTGCTCCTTTGTCATCAGGTCGTTTTAACCACTCTACCTGTCAGTACACTGTTAGCTGACCCATTTAAAGGAGAGCCACAGGTCTCCTCCTCGGCGTGCTGTGTGAGCTCGGTACCGTTATATGAATGAATGAATGCCAGCCGGCAGAGAGCCGGAGCGACGCGTCTAATTCACCTTCCTGCGATAGTAAACGGTTCAGCATCCAAACAGCAGGAGTAGCCGGGAGAAACCTCCGCCGTCGCCTGAATACCTCGCACCGGTAATCGGCTTCCTTCCCCCGCCAGCCAGCCTGCAGCATGCCGAGCATGCGACAGTCATACACGGTGACCGTACCCGAGGAGCCCCCGGCCGCCGCTTTCCCCTTCCTGAAGCAGGAGATGCGGAGGAAGGGCAGCATGTCGGGGTCGGTGCTGGTCTCAACTTTCGTGGGGCTTCTGATAAACCAAGCCAAGGTAAGAGAGAACCAAGGGTCGCTACATTCCGTCATCTCAGCCCCGAAGGGAACCAAACTCCATTCAAAAAACAAGCTATTTTGTTGAATCCGGGTAATAATTGCTTGCTTTTTTTGAATGGAGGTTGGTAAGCTATTGCTTTGAGAGTGATAACCCTCTCGTCATCAGAGCTCTGACGGTCAGAAGAAGCTTTGTGAATGGCTGGTAAAGATGAATCAAGGTACAATAGAAGAGCGTATACCACACCGCCTGGTGCGTGTGTGGTATCCATTATCTGATGTCACCACAACACTGAGCGAAAAGTCAGAATAAAGTGATGCTTCACGGAAGCTGCATCTATTAAAAGGTCATAACTTCCTACTATTTGAGCGGTTGCATTTAACGGATGGAGGTTATTGTCTGTGATTGTGGACAGATTTTGTAGAAGAGGACATGTTCCTTGAAGGCAGAAAAGAGCCACAGAGGACAGCGGTGTTTATTTGACAGACAGGCTCATGTATGTTGTGAAAGATGATGTCGGTTGAACCTTGCGGAGTGTGTCATCTGCAGAGGTAAGCCGCTCTCTTAAGCCGCTGTACTCCGCTGTACCAGGATCAGCAGGCCCGCACTGGCAGGTCACTGGTTATATAACCACCGTTTAATCCCCCTCATACATTACAGCTGCTCTTACTACACTGCTCTTATGTATCCTCCTGTAGGCATGTGCAAATGAATAAACAAATAACCCATCGTGACAGGTCCTTCATTTATGCACTGGCATATCGGGGCTGTGTGCAGTTGCCTCTGGCTGTTTCCATATGGACACACAGTGATACACAGATAAATGTAGGTCTGAGTACAGAATGTACGGAAAATCATTTGGCATTTAAGCCACTGTTGCCTTCAGATAAAGGAATTATGGCAGGGCTTTCAACTGAATGTTGCCATTGAGGTTATCTGTTAATTCAAGCAGCTTTAAAATTTTACAATTAAACACCTGATGTTAAAGTTTCGCTGTGAACCAAGGTGGACTTGTAACTAAAATGTAACATGAGCCGTGTGATTCTGCTGTAAGTTTTGTTCAAATAGGTCCTCAAAAGTCATAAATTAAGTGAATGAGCACGTTCACTATACCAGAGGTGTTTTAAAGTGATTTATCCAAACAGTATCAAGCAAACCATCATTGCAGCAAACTGGTCTGAAAGGGATCTAGTGGTTTGCATGAAGCTTTACTGACAATGGGAGACATTAGATTCTGAAATGTATTTTGCATTGGCACTGTCATTGCTGTTCACACCTTGTGTAGATCAATGGAGGTCAAAATTACACGTGTACTTGTCAGCTGCATTTTTTCCCAATATGAGAAGAAGAAGAGGAATGACTTTTGTCGACCGCCTTGCTGCTATTGCCATTTGTTGATGTGGTTTTTGGGTATGTTTGTATTGTTCCCAAGCTGCTGTGTGTGCCAGCTTCTGTTATGTAATGAGAAATCACATTAAAATACACTTTAGTGCTGGCCAGGCCTGGATGCTTGGCATGCTTTCTGTTTCGTTGTCACCATCCACCTGCTCCTCCTGTCCTGTCCTTGTCTGTCCGCTCGTGCTTGTCGTCTGTCTTCTTCTTCTGCTCCTCCCTCTCTACAGACCACCACACGCCTGCCAACCAGGCTCTGTCTTTCTCTCTGTACATGCTTATATTAATTTATGCCAGGGAAATTTATCATAAGAGGAATATGTGTGGACGACTGTTAGCATGAGGTTGTGTGTGTGTGTGTGTGCCTGCGTGCATGTGTGCACATGTTTCTCTAGTGTTTCTGCACATGGTAGCTGTAAGGTTAAAGGTTGCTTTCTGTTGCCGTCCTCTACTAAAGCTTCGTACATCAACAATTTTGGTAATTCATTAATTATTGATTTTTTTTTTTTTAAGTTTTCAGCTTCTTCACATCAGGAATTTTCTGCCTATATCTGTCTTGCATCAGTGAAGGTTGAGTATGTTTGAGATTGATGCTGTTACTTTAATTGAAGGCTATAAGATTTAAATTAATATCAATGGCAGATAAACCCCAAAAAGTATGACAGTTGCAAAGGAAGCTTAAGTGTTCAATGTGTGTAGGGTCAGTTAAAGTGTTCACGCAGTTAATAGTAGTTAATATTAACTCACCATCTTGTGCAATCTATCATTTTTTTATTTGAATTTTTAAAATGAAGCTATTCTTCTCAGCGAAGTAACATTATCCTTATTGATTTTTCAGCAAAAGAAAAATATAATCAGCATGTGGTGTTTGGAGAGGGTTAATATCAGAGTCTGAGTAAACCTCACCTCACCTTTCACTTCAGTGGAACAAACTTGTGGATCTTTCACAAGGATCTCATGTGTGGTCTTCCTGCAGTGTAAAACTCAGGGGTGTGTGCACTTTGTTGCACAGTAGTATTTGGTTATCTTTAGTGTTCATATCGAGGTCTGTGGTGAGATAACCCACTGCAGTGTAGTGGATATAGATACAAGCCCAGGGGGCCAGGGTTCAGTGTAATAAAAACAACAGCCTGTTGGCAGTAGTAACATTTCTACCACTGAGGGTAATTTTTTTCCGCTTAGAGAAATACCTACCAGTGTGAAGATGAACAGGGCTGTTATATAAGCAGCCAATGCATTGCTTAATGGCTACATGCTGTCTAGCTGTTCTCTAAACAATGTTGGGTTTTAGCACGAGACCCCTGGTGGTTGAAGACAGCGTGTGAGGAGTCTTTGATCAAATGAAATGCAACAAACAAGGGGTCAGTTCATATGATCAGAGGCTATATTTATTTATACTTCTCAGAAAGACAGCAGAGGATCTTACTGTTGACTTGTTTGTATCTGAGCGTGTGTGTGAGTTGAGAGAGAGATGAGCTGTGGCTCCACGTCACCGGACACTGAGCCCTGATGACTGATTCCACCCGTCTGTGCTTTAGGAGAAATAAATAGACGGCCTCTCTGTCTCTCTCCGAGAACTCGGCACTTGAGTTTTTACTCGCTCACAAACTAGTGTGCAAGCGAATGTCACTTTTGTGCACGTGGGAGAAACTCAACGGTAGCAGAAGACGTAAGTCAGAGGGAGAGGGTGTGTGAGCGAGAGATTGTTTATGATGGTCTGCCAAATAGAGAGACAGATCAGAACAGACTGTTCTGCTGCTCTCTCTCTCTCTCTC
Organism: Hippoglossus stenolepis; assembly: GCF_022539355.2. Lineage (NCBI taxonomy): Eukaryota > Metazoa > Chordata > Actinopteri > Pleuronectiformes > Pleuronectidae > Hippoglossus > Hippoglossus stenolepis. The sequence goes on along the minus strand of NC_061486.1, from coordinate 27,331,654 downwards.
TCTCTCTCTCTCTCTCTCTCTCTCTCTCTCTCTCTCTCTCTCTCTCTCTCTGTGTTATGCTACTATGCCAGCCAATCAGCAATCGGCATTCTGCACTGCCAGGTGGACCCAGGCATCCTGCTGCTGGTATGTGTGAAGTTTAGTTTACAGCCCCAGAGACACAGGCAGTACAGGGGAGGGGAAAAGTGGCACTTGTTATTGCATTGGTGTTGAGCAGCATGTTAACGCAGCATTGCCAATACTGCAATTAATTCATCCACAGTGAGTCATCCACAATGATTTTGATTTGGCATTTTCTTCTCTGATTGGTGCACACAAATACTTTGCTTTTAATACTTTTTGTTTCACTTTTAATATCCCACAATAGTCTAAAAGCTTATTGAGGACTCTGACAGTCATTGCGATACGATATGACAGTATATACAATCAAATCTAATTACACTCACCCCACCTCTACATCAATCAGTGTAGACTAGAGAATGAAAAGCACCTGTCTGTATAATGCAACACATTTCCAGAATGATCATACATCTGAATCAATATCTCTCTTAAACGGTTTCAATAAAAACTGAACATTATAACCTTCTTTCAGGAAGAGTTTATTGCCGGTGTGTTGTATTAGACTGCTGCATGGCAACCCACTTGGCATTTTGCCGCATCTCAGCTATCCCTTTAATATCTTTGGGTGTATTATAGATCACAGTGGACTATGTTGTAAATCAATAAGAAATTAGAGAAGAAAGATTTTTTTAAATGATGTTGGAACCAGTTTGATGAAATAGATGATGTGTTAGATATCACTAGGACAGATTATCAAAAAAGAGACATTATTAGCTATTTGTATAAACTACGAATTGTTTACATACACTACAGATTTCTCAAAAATGTACTGTGTGTATTATACATATGGTAGACATAGTGCTGTAAGATTACAATCCCGATTATATATGTTTTTCCCAATTTCTTATGTCATGTATAAGTAGATTATATCAAAAATCTATCACTACAGCTGTCAGAACTTTGAACCCTATTACTGAGCAAGAAGTATGTAACACAAAATATGTAAAAAAAAATACAGTCAATTTTTTTGACCAAACTATAATAACTACAGATTTTGAAAATGCTCCTGTCCACTCATGTAAAGTTTGACACAAGCTTCCCTCTGGGATTTCATTAGGCCTCTTGCCTGTGCTCTGAACTCGTTATTTTCTCACCGCATGTCCAGTCTCTATCAGGGTGAGATGACTGAGGAGCTGCTAGCGAGTGCACAGCTGTAGGTTGTTGCAGGCAGCCTGTCTCCGAAAGGTTTGGTCCAATAACTTCACATCAGTTCAAATAGGAAGAAGCATTCTTGTCGGCTGCGTGGCCCCAGCAACCAACACAACTCACCGTCTACAGTACATGTTGAATTACCAGCCAGTGCAGTATGGGATTCGGCGTTCACATCATTCTCACACATCTGCTTTCAACAGCAATGAGAGTAACTAAGGATACTACTGTATATAGTAGTTTTCTTGTAAACAAAAAAATAATTCTCCACAACACTGATTGTGTTGTGGACTATCTACTTTTAGATATTTTTAGGTTTTATTTGCAAATCTCTATTTGAATATTTGTTGTATCTCGCTGTCTTCTTCCTTTTCTTTGCCACATTGCTAATTTTCTTCTCATGTTACCCCTGCCAACTGTCGATAGGCAAACCAACATGAACCTCATGGCAGGACAGTGTATTGCTTCTGTGTTTGTGTGCACAATATGAACAAAGCAGGGACCAACTCATAAAGATATCACCCAACAGAGCTACTGTAACTCCTCAGGGGACCTTTAATGGCACAGTCAGATCCAGTAAAGATGCTCAGTTGGAGGTTGTCAGCCAGAAATTATGTTCACCTCAGCTTAGATATGGTTCCTATATGTTCAAACATTGATGGATAATGATTTCTCAGATTTCAATAACAATGAAAAATATTACTATTTTAACCGTTGAAGTATTTCCATTTAAAGAAACTAATCAGTGAGTATCATGATGAACTCCAGTGTCAATTAGAGAAGGAGTTTTAGTTAGCGTGTTGGCTCACATTAACTCCGACACACATATATCTTTAACATTGTAGTTTTGAAAGCCCTTCAGTCAGCTGAACCTAAGTCACATTTTTGATCAATATCAGCCGATGCAAGGAGAAAACTGAAAGCGCCTCGGACAGTTGTTACACTGGATTCCTTCGATGATGCATGACGTAAACACAGAATACATGTTAGACAGTTTAATCTCCCCGCTGTGAGTCAGAGTTCATCGAGAGGTGAGATAAGCATTTGTCCCTGGAGCAAAATTCAAATCATCTTATATTCTTGTTTTGGCCTGTTGTTGTCTCTCTGTTTTTAACATTGAATCGGTCTTGAAAGCTCAGCCAGATTATTCATGTCTTGCTGCTTCCTCACCTTGCTCCCACTTCCTCTGCTCCAGCGACCTTCCTCTGTCCCCCAGGCCAGCAGTCATACATCTTTGAGTTAACACAGTGGATGGACAGATTTTACTTCCACCAAGCTGGGCTCAGGCCAAAGGGACATTTCCTCTGTCTCTTATTCCAAGCTTTACGAAGCGGTTCAACCTGGCCCCTGTAATGGCTTTTAATGTGGCCTCTGTGTTAGCGATGCTTTTTAGCCTCAAAGGAGTATGGTTTCAAATGTAGCTCGCTAGCTGACATTTATGAATAAAACATTTATACACAGCTATCCCCCTTGGGCTGCCTCTTGTGTACAGTATGTATCCGTCTCACATGGAACAACTGGGAATATGAACAGTGGATGTATGTTCCCTCATGTGACTGTTGCTTTCATTTATTTTCTATCTCTTTTTTTCCATCCTCTCATCTCAGCCTCTGTAAAACAAGTCTTTTTCTTGCATGCAGTCATTCTATGATGAAACCTTTCTGCTTTAGTTAAATGCACATTTAGATAGAGTAGCTGATTTATGAATATGTTATGTAAAGTAGTAGATAGGTAAAAGACTATCCTATTATATTGTTTAATAGTGTAGAGGGATGAATAGATGGCACATGTAATATATGTTTTGATTAAAATCTGCCTGCTGTTTCCCTGCTCAAGTTGAAATATATCGACTCACCACAATCAAACTCAAGTCTTATGAGTTTGATCTTTGGGTTTTAGTTTACAGTTTCGTCCAGCGTTGTCACGTGTAATGTATCCAGTGTTCTCTTCTAAAAGTGATCCTTTAGGTTTATGTTGGGAATGTGTCCCAGGAGCATTTGATGCTGCAGTCATGATATCTAAGTAGTCAATAATAACCAGTAAGAGTATGGGTGGTGGTTGGAAAATGATCATACTTATTTAAAATAATAGTCTGGTGGCACCTAATACTGAGGCTGCTTCTTTTACTGTTAAAGCTTTGTTTGTTATAGAATAATTTGAATATGTAGTGTTGTCTGTAGAGCACTTGTGGAGGTGGGTGAATTAGTGAGGGGCCTTTATTTATTTTTTATTTGCTTTTATGTGAAATTCCTCCTGTGTGGTGCGGATGATTTCCTTCCACATTTTGTAAAAGCTGCAGTAAAAGTTCAATGTGCCCTGAATGGATCTGCCAACTCACAAAAATCAGGTCACAAAGTAAAATATAGAGAAAGTGAAATTGAGAACATCAACACAGAATACTGGCTATTAAACTCACATCTGCACCAACTCATTCACTGAGTCACCCACACTCGTCTATTTATTTCATAACACACACACACACACACAATCTGTCCACGCTACAGCCCATCACTGTGCTGTCACCACGTCCTCTGCCTTTTCCAAAAAAATAAGAATAGCGTTGCTACGGAGACAGAGCCGGGACGTTGTTTCGTCATCGTCATGTCTGCCAGGCTGCCCAGAGGATCAGCCAATTGCGAGTGGACAAGCAGGCATTATTAAATGCAAAGCTGCTATTTTTGGAACCAGCTGTGGCATTACTCAGCAGAGTGCAGCAAAGTCAGACATATACTGTACAGTCCAGCAGTGTGTGTGTGTGTGTGTGTGAAATAAATAGACTAGGGAGGATTTGTCCTGCATAGCGGACTTTTCACTGACATAGCGAAGCTGTGCATGTATGTAATGTGACTGTGGCTAATAAAGTGCAACAGAATTTACAGAAGATTTAATGAGCCATCGCTAATTAAAACTGTCAATTTTTTACCCCTCCACTGTGTGCTGTACTGACTCCCTCATTCTCCAGAATGAGAGACGGATGGAAAAGGTTATTTATATAATGGTAAAGAGTCCTTAATGTATCAGCACTCATAACTAGATAAGCTGCAGGCTCACGTTACTGATGAGCAGACGAACACACATCCAGTCATGGGAACCTGAGTTTTGCCATCACATTCAGTGTCCTTTCTCTATACCTGCAATGCAACAAAAACTTCAGTTTAGAGCTGAAATGACTGTGAAAAGTTATCTGACAGCTTGAGTGTTTTAATTATCAATTACATTTTTAAAGTTACAAAAAACACAAAGAACTTATTCTCCAACTCTGCATTTCGCCTCAGTCTCACAAAGCTTTTTAGCGTCTGTCAGGTTATTGTTTCCGTTTTTCGGGATACCAGTGTTTTGGTTCAGTCTCACAACTCTCATGAACCATGTTTCCTGCCTTCCACCAAAGAGCCAAAGACAGGTTAAGAGACTGATCGTTCCCTCAGGAGCAGGTGGGGACAAAAACAAATCACAAGATAAATTAATTCAGCTTTAAGTGAAACAATTAAAAAGGGCCATGTATCTGCTGGTGTGAATTCTCACTGCTCTCCTTTGTTTATCCCTTCAAATTTGATTCCCCAGGGTTTTGGACTGTTTGTCATCCAAACAAGCAATTTGAAAATCTTCTTGTACTCTGGGAAAATGTGATGGCATTCTTCACTGTTTTCTTTTTGACAATTTGTAGCTCAATCAATTAATCAGAAAATAATAACATTAGGCAGAATAAAACTCATTAGAGCAAGGCTGTACAATGAAGTGTTTTTAAGCAATTAGTGAAGCTCCAGCAGCTTATCATAAAACATTAAGCTCAAAGTAGAAATGATGTTGAGGGTAAGGATACCGTAACGACTCATTTCCTGTCACAGTCACATTACGTGTGCTCTCACTGTTAGACTGCTAATAACTTTTTGAACGGTGTGATGATCACAGTGGGTAACTCCCTTTGGGTCAGAGAAGTTGTTGGGTGTACACACTGTGCAGGCCACTCATGTTTGTGAATTAATCTATGCAGCTGTTTGGACTGTGGGGCTTGTCAGGTCACATCTGGGGTATAGTGAGGCTGCTTACCACAGGACAGTCAGACAGTTTGTCGACTAAAGTCTAAATTAGACCATGGAGGCTTTCACTTTGTTGTCAAATGCTTGTTGATTCTCTATTTGACTTAAAACTGGGCTCCTACAAGCTGTTATTGTGACTGTAGCAGTTTCATGTCACTTTTCTTTAATCAGAGCTTTAAACAGTAAGCTATCACCTTCCTCTTTTTATGCTCGTATTTGATTTAGTCAGGGAACGGCTTATTTTGTTTGTGGTCTCTCCTTGGATTTGGCCAATTTTCCGGGTGGTCCAGATACATAGTGCACCACAGGTGAGGGTAACAGTGAGCATGCGGGTAAGATAGATTTCAGCAGCCAGTGAGATCAGGTGACTGATGTTCAGCTGCTGGTCCTACAGAGCTGCTCTCTACCTATAAGCTTAAGTTACAAGGCTGTTAGTTTTTCTGCCTCTAGTTACCCTGATTAAGCATTTTTATGTTTCTCATTATTAAATCACTGGATCTTGCTGTTATTGCTCATGTGATTTACATAGTATCAGTCAGTGAGAAAGCAGAGGCTGTGGCATTGTCTGATCTCGCTGTTATTGCCAATGACGTGTCCTTTGACAGCGAATGCATTTGATTCAGTGAAAGTAGATGGAATGATGTGAAAATAAATTAACTTTGGCGTAGCTTGTTTTCGAAAGCATAATTGTCTGCTGCCTCTGCTTCTTAGTCAAGGGCACAAGAGCATTTCTTCTCCACCGCCACGTTCTTTGTTACTTCTTCCTCTAGCTACTCAATTATATAATCACTGAACTTATGTTATGAAATTCATCCGCAGCAAGTGATGACATAAGTTCTGCAAAGCATTTTGTACCATTTTAAGATTCGGAAAGCATGATAATATGCTCTGCCATCTGTTGCTTTCCACTGAGCTGTGTGTGTGTGTGTGTGTGTGTGTGTGTGTGTGTGTGTGTGTGTGTGTGTGTGTGTGTGTGTGTGTGTGTGTGTGTGTGTGTGTGTGTGTGTGTGTGTGTGTGTGTGTGTGTGTGTGTGTGTGTGTGCGTGCGTCATGAACTTTTACTGTCATGCTTTCTTGCACTGAAAATTTGCAACAGCGCAGAAAACCCTCAAGGTTCTGTGATTCTATGCTATCTAATGTTGTTGATAAGATCTCTGCCATCTGGGAGTGATTACCAAGAGAGGAACTGACGACAAGATAACAAAAACAAGTTCCTCTATGAAGATAATGCTCACCAGGAAAAACCTCCTGTCATCTCATTCCTAGACTGACGACACACACATTCCTCCACAGTGTGGACAGGTTACATGTTTGTCACATAGCCTGGTTTGGCTGATTCTCCAGCTCCCTGGGGATGTTGCCGAGGTACAAACCCAGACTTAAACACCTTTGCAGTGTTTGAAAAAAACTGCTGGTGGAAATGCATACCACAGTCCTGGGTTATTCACTGGAAAACTGCATTCAAGGAAAAACCAAAAGTCTGTATCCCTGGTAACTGAAGAGGGTCAACAATTTTCAACCACCGGTGACGTCAGTATGTGACAGTATCTTTCTGAAGAAAACCAAACTGTTCTCTCAAGTTTTTAAAGAGTCTTTTTTATTTCGCTTCCTTCTCAGTTACCATAAACACACAACATTATTATTTACGTGGTTTTTGACTGCAGTCACCCAGTTACTGATTCATTCAAGGTCAAATATTGAAGAGCAGGCTCAAAGTTATGATGTTATTCATACACATTAACACAGGGACAAGGGAACAGAAGGTACAAAGTAAAAACCATCACTACATCATAGATCACCATTCTGTTATCAAAATAATACTGTATGTGAAATTAGCATGTATCTTTAACATGTCTGATGGGTGCTGGAATAAAAACCAGGCTGTAAATATTTAAACATTTTCACTGTGGTGATATGACTTGGGTGAATTTGAATACATTAATCTAGGTGTCATGTATAAGATCATAAATTGGATTTACCTGAATATCTCAAATATTGTGTCCTTTGCCTTTCAGAATTCAAAGAGTGCCCAGGGCCTGGTGGGACTAAAGAACCTTGGAAACACAGTAAGTGAAGGAACATAAATACATCTGCTTCGAAGCAAATGTTCAGCAACAGTGACATCTCCGTGTTTACAGTGGAGGAGAAGCTCATATTAAACTTCCTAAATCCAGCCAGTGTGAGACAGATCGCAGTTGTGTGTGTGTGTGTGTGTGTGTGTGTGTGTGTGTGTGTGTGTGTGTGTGTGTGTGTGTGTGTGTGTGTGTGTGTGTGTGTGCGTGTGCGTGCGTGCGTGCGTGTGCGTGCGCATACTGTAACCTAATCACAGAGATCTGATCTATGGACCAGCGAGGGCTCGTTCTTTCTATCTCTGTGACTGTTTTCAACTTACCACACTGCATGTGTCTGGTGGGGCCACGTGATGGGAGCAGTGTATACGCAGGTCGCACTGTCTTTGACAACATGGGTATATGTGGGTGATCGCTCCACATACCCAGTAATTATATGAAGGCTCTTTCACTTTGTCTGTAAAGCCTTAAAATTCTTGTTTAATCTTTTTTTAGACAACATTAGAGTCACAAAATAAAAATATATATATTCAAATGCAATACAAGTATGAGTCCAACTGAAAGACCAGTTGAGATACAATTTTTAAAAGTGTGTGCATGCAGGACTCTCCTTCATACTGAAAGTAAAACAGAGCAATGCTCACTGATATAAGTTAATGTTTGAATGGTTTATTAATGCAAAAAGCCCAGCTTGAGGTGGACACATCACCACACAACAAAGTATGATGTTAATGTGCAGGATTAGTTATCAGATTGTTGCTGTGATTTCCCTTGAGTTGCTGATCCCAATCAGTTGCTGAAAACGTGTGGTTTTCCCTCCTCCATTATTAGACAAAATAAAGAAACAATATCACAGTGTCATGTTAATGAGCCAGGCCTCTTTCCAGTCTGTATGCTAAACTAACCTGAATGTAGTTTCCTATTCAGACAACACAGACTGCAAATAAATGCAAATTTCCCATAATGTTGAACTGTTTATTTAATTTGCTAGATTCAGCTGCAGTAAGGAGAGTATGCAAATCAGCAGGGCAACAAGCAGGTCAACTCTGTTATATTTTTAATTAGACTGTAAGGATACAAGTAGTTCTGCAAAAATAACAATATTATAATATAATTGTAAAGTAAATGAGAGTTGTCAGTGACTGAGGGGGGATTGAATTAGATGTTTTCATGTGTAATTAAAGTGAGAGTGGAGCTGATGCTTTTGTTGTTTTTCTCCGCACAGTGTTTCATGAATAGTATCCTGCAGTGTCTCAGCAACACACACAGCCTGCGAGACTACTGCCTGCACAACTCGCACCGCAGAGACCTTAACAACAACAGCCGCACCAACACAGCCCTCATGGAAGGTGAGAGATGTGTTACACAGGCCCCCTAGAGTCCAAAATAGACACTCCACACAGCTGCTCACATCCAACACACTCACTCCCTCTTTATGTCTGGATTAAATTTGCTTTTGTCAAATGTGTAGGATAAACATGGAAGCTAGTTCTTATTCTGTGGCTCTGGAGAGAAACTGACAGTTTTATTTGGTCATGAAAATCTGCTAAATCTGACATTGGATAGGAAAGTGAGGCTGCACCTTCAGCTCACCAACAAACCTGAATACATGGTTACAGTTGTGCAACTATCAGGGCACATTTCAAGCTCAGTGTGGAACTAACTCGAGTGTTTCTGTTAGAATTTGCCAAGCTGTTACAGACCATGTGGACGTCGTCCAGCAGTGAAGCAGTCAGCCCGTCTGAATTCAAAACTCAGATCCAGAGATATGCTCCCAGATTTGTGGGATACAAGTAAGCTTTATAATCTCTTCATTAAGTTTTATAAATGCTGTCAAACTTCTTTTCTGCTTTTTTCTGAGAACTGTCCAAGAATAACAGGACTGCATGATCAAAAATACATCTGAGTAGTGGCTGTTGGGATGTTGTTAGCGCTAACTGTGTTGGTGTGTCTTGCAGCCAACAGGACGCTCAGGAGTTCCTGCGTTTCCTCCTGGACGGTCTGCACAACGAGGTCAACAGGGTCACTGTCAGGCCGAGAGGCACTGCAGAGGACTTTGACCACTTGCAGTGAGTATTCTGGTTGACAGACTGTGTGTGTGTGTGTGAGTGTGTGTGTGTTTACCTTCACTGACACTTTGCTGCAAAGGGCCGTAACCAGGATCTATCATATCTCCTGAAAGAATGCACCCAAAATTTCCAATTAACATTTTGAAAAGTGTACTCAAAACGGGGACATTGGTTTGTGCAATAGGAAATAATAAATAGGAATAAAGGGTAATTTTACATGCAAAATTTGCTGGAATGGAGCCGAGTATTTAAACAGGACCTTGACAAAGTAAACATGAATCATTAAAGGAATAGTTCACCCAAAAATGATAATTCACTCATTATCTACTCACCCCTATGCTGATGGAGGGGTGGGGGAAGTGTTTGAGTCCACAAAACACTGCTGGAGTTTCAGGGGTAAAGAGTGGAGCAGCCAGGTAGCAGTCGTATCCAATACAGATGAAGATATTAGGGACTTATATTCAGAGAAAAGAAAGAAACACAACATGAAAAAGAAAAAAACACAACATGCCTCCATACTGCTCCTGTGGTGTCATCCAAGTGTCCACAAGCCCCGGCATTCATATTCGACTCGAAACGAGGTCATTTACACCGTGTTTTACGCCTAAAAGTCCACCAGAAGTGGCTAAGCTAGCGGACATTAGCATGTCTGACGGTCCCTGAATGCACCTCATCAGAAGACTCATTAATGCTTTAAAGGGGACATAGCATGCAAATTCCACTTTGTTAGTGCTTCTACATGTTAATGTGGGTATCTGGCATGTCTACCAACCCAAAAACTCTGGGGAAAAAACACTCGCGCGTTTTGTTATGGTTCCTCTAAGTCAGAAACGTCATGCTTGAGCGACTCGATTGAGCTTCCTGGGTTTTGTGTCGTAACAAGGCACTGGAAGTCTCCCTACATGGCCTTGGCCAGGACAACAGGACAACAGAAGGGGAATACAAAGTATGGGATGCATATTTAATAATTTATATCATATAAAATATGTAATTTATATCGTTTAAAATCATGGGGGGAGAGGAGGGAGGGGGAGCTGGCTCATTAGCATTTAAAGGAACAGGCACTCAAAACAGGTCACTCTCTGGAGGGCTGTTTTATACAGGGTAAAAAGGAGCTGTTTTAAATGATCCTTGTGGTATTTTGACCAAAGTATGTTACAGACATTTCATTAAGACCCCAAGGAACCATATCAACTTGTGGTAAAATGGGAATGCTATGTCCCCTTTAAAACTTAGTATAAACGACCTTGTTTCAAGTCGAATATGAATGTCGGGCTTGTGGACACTTGGATGACACCACAGGAGAAGTATGGAGGCAAGTTATGTTTTTTTTCTGTTGTTTTTTAACGTCTGACGATAAGTCCTGAATATCTTCAGTTGTATTGGATTCGGCTGCTACCTGGCTGATATACTGTTTACCCCTGAAACTCCAGCATTCTTTTGTGGACTCAAACACTTCACCCACCCCTCCATCGGCATAGGGGTGAGTAGATAATGAGTGAATTATCATTTTGGGGTGAACTATTCTTTTCAGGCTTCATCATTAAGCTTTAATTTGAGGCTGTGTGAGACAGTTTCACCCCCTGTGTTGCGTTGTTGCGTCTCTGGGGCTCAGATCAGCTTAATGCTCCAATTCTTCTTGGATATAATTATCAGTTATCTAACAGCAACTTGTTTAAGGGTCACAGTTAATCTCTGCAAATTTCGGCATTACCCTCAAAACAGGTCAGCTCTGCCCAAATACTTTAATAAAACATTAAAAAATATTCATCATCAGCTTGAAAATGTGTTTCAGGATGTGTTTTAAAACCCCTGATACCACATTCTGTCCCCATAGATGTCTAGAATAAAGTAGGTCAGATTCATAATTCAGTATTATCAGTCATTTTACTTTGTTAGACTAACGGAGTGTATACCTTGCTTCCTCTCAATGACTCTGTATTGTGTTTATCAATATGAGCTAAACAGTTTAATGATTCATCTGTGCTCCATGTTCAGGGATGAAGAGAAAGGGAAGAAGATGTGGAGTAAATACCTTGAGAGAGAAGACAGTAAAATAGTCGGTGAGTAGAACATGCTGCAAGTTTTTTCCAAGTATCTAGTTTGGATTTGACAGAGTCAAGTTTGATATAATTAAATGAAACAAAATCAGAAAAATTATGTTTCAGCACTAAGAAAAACAGAGCACCACTCAACAGATATATAGTGTTTTCTTATTACATTTCATAGCATGTGAGTTGATCCAGTGATGTGTGTGTTGACGTCATGTCTCCTGCTCTGTCAGACCTGTTTGTAGGACAACTGAAGAGCTCTCTGACCTGTAGCCACTGTGGTTTCTGCTCCACTGTCTTCGACCCCTTCTGGGATCTCTCTCTACCTATTGCCAAGGTTAGGAAACGCGTGTGCACACACACTCACACACACACACAGGAGTAACAAGTTCATGCTGGTCATCCTTACATAACATGTTTCAGAAGGTCATCAGACACAAATGTCAACACAATCAGTGGTGCAGAGGTGACATTCTGTTTGTGTGTGTGTGTGTACTTGTGTACGTGTGTACATGTGTGTGTTGGGGGGGATTTAAGTGTGTGTGTGTGTGTGTGTGTGTGTGTGTGTGCGTGTGCGTGCGTGTGCGTGCGTGTGCGTGTGCGTTCATGCTAATGTTGATGCATCCATGTTTGTGTTCAGAAGGGCTACGGTGAGGTGAGTCTGATGGACTGCATGCGGCTGTTCACCAAAGAGGACGTCCTCGATGGGGATGAGAAGCCGGTAGGTGTCCATTAGGAGGACCAGCGGGAGGGTTAAGTCAGTTTAACCTTCTGTTGTTTGGAGAAAAAGAAAATATGACAATCACTTAACTTCATACTCACAAAGTCAGTACTTAAAATACAGAACAAGCTTGTCCAATGTGTTCGCAGGGTTTTTTCCTGCATAGAGAATTGCGAGGTAACCGCCTACCAACCAAAGCCATTTCTTGTTTTCATATAAAACAATACCATTTAAGAAAAACTGTAATATGTGGATAATTTAATTTATTGTGTTTCAATGAAAACACAGAGAAGCGACTGTTAAATAAAATGCAATTATTGTGATAATTGTCGTTCCCCCTGTTTGACGGTTCAGTACCACCCCCGCCTCATTTTCGGTCAGGAAAAACCCTCTCCTTCATGTTGAGTTTGTTCACATTCATTAGCTACATGTTTGTTTCAAAAAGACTTAAAAATCTTTTGATCTGATCCCTGTGTTTCCTTTACAGACATGTTACAGGTGTAAAACTCGGAGGAGATGCACTAAGAAGTTCACAATACAGAAGTTCCCCAAGATCTTAGTGCTGCGTATCCTTTCCTCTGGACGTCACTGTCTGATACTGATGTATGATGTGCATTTGCAGTGAAGCTGAGAGAGCATATAGTAGTCTCTCTCTCTCTCTCTCTCTCTCTCTCTCTCTCTCTCTCTCTCTGTGTGCGTGCGTGCGTGCGTGCGTGCGTGCGTGCGTGCGTGCGTGCGTGCGTGCGTGCGTGTGTGGAATTGCTATGAGGCTTTCTAGGGCATTAGTGTTTTACATATTATTTTATGTTGGGTTATAAAAATGTAAGTCCCGTAATTTATTAGAGGGAATGATTCTAAGTGTGGTTTGTAAAAAATCTTTTTGAAAAATGTCACCTTACACACACATGCAAATAGAATAAAAGTGATTCACTAAGTGCTTGTGTGGCGGCTCCTTGGTGCTGCTGCTTTGACAATGTTACGTCATAGCAGATATTGAACTCTGACAAGCTGAAAAGCCCTGACATATAGTCAGAAGAAAAGCCAGGTAGAGTATAATCAGGTGAGATGTGCACTGACGTTGTAACAGTTTGAGTCAGTGTGTCCGGGTTGAAGCATTTCACAGAGTGTGTAGAATGGCGAAGAAGGCTCTCGCCCACATAGGCCCATACAGGGACTTCCACAAAAACTTGATGTGTATTTGACGTAAGCACATTTCAACCTTACATTTCTCATCTCATATCTAGGCTACACAGTGTGCCTTAAAGGCACATTTCACAATATCAACCGTTACAACATTCACAGATGACAAATGTTTCTGAGAGCTAGTAATATTAGTAGTATTAGATCAGTTTTTGACTTGTGTCTAATTGTGGCCTGTACTCAAGCGATAAATGAAGATTCAGTGGGAAGTTCTTTAAAATGTATTGTGTGACGTACGGAAAGCCATAGAGTATCCTGAGCTGTTCCTTGACTCCTCCTCCTGTCCAGACCTGAAACGCTTCTCTGAGGCAAGAAGAACCAGCAAACTGTCCACCTTTGTTAACTTCCCCATGAAGGATCTTGACCTGCGGGAGTTTGCCTCTGAAAACAGCAGTAAGTATAATAAAGTATGTAAATACATACAATCAGTAGTTAGTTTAAGGTGACCTCTGGAGTCTGACACATTATTAAAAGTTCACAAGGTTTTATTACCAAGTCAAGAACGTACAAAGCAAATTGCAAGAGGGGTTGACTGATAAAACTAAGGACTATCAAATCAGAGGGGAAACAGGGTTCCAGAGTCTGATCCAATCCTTAAGCTGAGCAGAGAGTCTGAGGATAGTTTCAGGAGAGCAGGCAAAACAATACAAGGCTTTCCAAAAATCTCACCAGACAAAAATCGGCAATGCCTGAAGTGTCAGTACCACAAGGCACACAAAAATTTTGTGTGGAAAATGTAAAAGATAATAGACTTATTTTATTATAGAGAATATAGGCGATGTTTAAATATCAGCTGCTTGAGTTAACATGTCTAATACTTCAAAGACTCCAATGCTTTTTAAAAGAACCAGTAGCTGTGGAATGAAATGTTGTGTTTGTGTCTCTGTTGTTGCAGTAAATGCAGTGTACAACCTGTATGCAGTGTCCAACCACTCAGGCACCACTATGGGCGGTCACTACACAGCTTACTGTCGCAATCCCAACTCGGGAGAATGGTACACCTTTAATGACTCCAGGTAGGTTCCAGCACCCAATCTGACGAGACATCAGAGTTCATACTAATGCAGTTTACATCACGATGGAAAGATGCAAACATACCACACTGACCTGCAACTACAACTTTGAGAAAACTGACACTCGATTGGATTTGAATTTCAGCTGCAGTCAGTTCACTCATATGTAGCTGTAAAACAAAGCTAGTTGAGCTTTTCATTGGAATTATGTTGGTAAAAAAGGGTTTGTTTCCATGTTATAAATTATACAGCAGTGTAATGTATTTTCAGTGGTCATAGAGACATTAAGAAAATGCTTTCTATATCATCAGTGGCAGCTGGTCATGCAACTGCAACAAACACAGTGTAAATATGATCATCATTTCTATCTGTAACTTATTCTGTATTATATATGCAGGAGGTGAATAATTCATAATATTAGTAGATAACATGACATCACTGTGGTTAATAGGTGGAACTAAGGAAACCCAATGAACCTAAAATGGGTAAAAACAGAAGCAGAGTGTTGAAGAAGGAATAAAGATGGAAGCAGCAGATAATCCTCCTCTGCTGCTTTATCTCGCTTTTTCCTGCTACGCTGCACTCATTCATAAGACCCCTCTCTTATTCTGACTGAATACAGTGTGTCACAGCGTGCAGGACAATGCAGAGCGTCATCACCACACACCATGTGGGCTTTTGTGTGTCTGATAGTCCTGCTCTTTGTGATGTGTGCTTAAACGTCTTTTCAACACTAAGGTGACATGATCATAGCTTTTACCTAGTGTATATACTGAGATAATGTAGATGCCTTCCATTAGCATGTCAATACATTTTTTCAGTTTATGACTGTTTTGATTAAATATGACGTCTATAGAATTTCAAATGACTTGTTTGGTCCAAAGCAGCAGGCAGGTGATGTGAACTAGTTACTGATGCTCTACTTTTTGTTTTCAGATGTTTTGAAAAGCTTTAATTCATGTTCTTCTAAATATCAGAAAATCAAATCAGAGCTTAAAAACACAGATATCTTACACACATGACATATATGTCCATGTATAGCAACCACTGTTGATTGTTGAATGTGCTGTCTTCCACAATGCAACACACAAAGTTAATGGAGGAACTGTTCAGATGAGGCAGCTCCAGAAAGACCTTGAAAAACAAAAGAATAACCGATTTATTAGGAATTCAAATGTTAACCATTAATTATCTAGACTGTGGCAGCCTGACATATTCCTATTTGTACTTCATAATTAGCTGAAAAAGCTCTATTTGCTGTGCTATTTACAATGCAGCTCTGTCTCTCTCTCTCTCTCTCTCTCTCTCTCTCTCTCTCTCTCTCTCTCTTGAGTCTATGTACCTGTCACTCTTAATCTGTTGCACAACCTTCAGGTGTGTGCACTTGCATCTCTGCATGGAGTTTTAATAAATGCAAGGTGAAACTGTGGATTAATAAAGTTTGATTTGTAAAGCACCAAATCACAAAGACAAGACCTTATCAAATATATGTTTTAAATATATTTCAACATTTTCTCTCTCTCTCTCTCTCTCCAGAGTAACGCCAATGTCCTCCAGCCAAGTGCGCAGCAGTGACGCCTACGTCTTGTTCTATGAGCTTGCTTCTTCCTCACGGATGTGAAGCCTCCCGGAGGACGACGGGCCTCAGCACCACACTAACTGACGGACAGACAGATGGCAAATGAGAATGTTGGCGGAGTTGGGCCTTTATTGTACTTGTATCTGGACATATATCTCACACACACACACACACACACAAAGGCACACACCACTACCAGCCTGGAGGCTGGTTCTCTCCACAGAGAGAGCTGGGGAAGGGGAACTTTCTGGACACCACAGGAACCTGATCAACCAGCCCTGCTTTCTTTCTCTCTCTGTCTTTACTCTCGTGTCTTGCTCATTCTGGGTGGAGGTCTGTGTGTGTGTAGTTGTGTGCACGCGTGTTCGTGTGCGTATGGGTGCGAGGCTAACGCAGGCAATAATCCCATCCGACCGACCAGCCGGTGTATCCGTCTCCATCTCAGAAGTCCCTCTCTATGCACTGCAAACCAAACTCTCCTGACTGCGCCTTTTGCTTTGTTTTCTTCAAGTCTTGATTTTCTCGTTTGCCTCAAACCATTTTTTTCTGCTTTGAATTTATGTTGTTTTTATGTTTTTTTGTTGTTTTTTTGGTGGGGGGTGGCAGGGTTGATTATCATGTCATCACCACCACATCCCCACTTTGGACTGTGAATAAACCAGTGCTTAGAGTGCGACTGTAACTGAACAGAACTGGTATTTGTTAAGAAGATCTTACAGCCACCGGCCTGCTTGGTTTTCATGGATATCCCTCCCACTGCACTACAACACTCCCATGTCTCTGTTTGCATCTTCTTCACATGTCTTTCTCTTCCAGTGGTTGGGAGGCAAGTGGCACTGTGAGCGTTACATGTTTCAGAGGACAACCCTCTACGTTGTGTTTTATTTAATTTGTTTCTCTCACGTGTGGCTGCTACTGACGTTTTAAAAGTGCTGTGAATGGATGAATGGACAGTCCAGTGCGGATCTGCTAAGGGTTAATGAAATATAATAATGTGACACTCCTCATTGTCAGTATGAGGTCTTTTCTTCCTCTCTTGTTTCATGCCATTGAACAACATGGAAAGAATGTTTTAAAGAAGAAAAAACCCACTATATCTGTATATTTTTATATTCTGATGCAATATAGAGAATGTACTATTCAATGGTGCTGAAAATGACCCATAACTGTTTTCAGTTGGTTTCTTTACCAGGTTTCAAGAGAGAGAAAAAAAGTTCTTATTTATGCTTACAGGTGATAATGTGATGAGTCACACTTTTTAACAGTGGCAGTCAAAAACATGAGTATATAAATATATATATAAATATATATATGAATAAAAGTCAACAAAACGGTGGTTTTACTTTGAGTCTTTGTCTTTTTTTGGCCTGAATTTTATGAATGAGAGTCAGCACTGTGGCTCACAAACAGAAACTACAGATGTGCAGTGGCCTTTTCTACAACAGTTTGCCTTGTGACAGTGTAAATAATGAAATGATCGATGGCTGAATTCTGTGTAGATGATTCAGCTTCAGGGTCCTTGTGGTGTTTATGCTGGTTTACTGTTGCACTGTCATGTCTCACTGAGACCTGAAGTGAACAGAGCCAGAAGAGCTGTGCTTTTGTCTGTTATGACACATCAGAATGTCTGCTGTGAAAAAGGCCGATGACAGGATGATGTATATTGAAGTGTAAATTCAGTTTACTCAGCACGAGTACTACTACTGTGTAGTAATTGTGTGTTTGATGTAGATATGAAGCTTTTAGAGCTTGACCCAATACTCAGAATGCTGATCCCCATCCTGTCTTTCCCAACTTTCTTTGATTGGTTAATATTCATATTTAGTTTTCAACTTTTATCACACATTTCACATTATAACATATCAGCTTTTCTTTTTTTAATGACAAAAAAGTAAAAGTTAGAAAAAATTGTGTTCTTCGATATTATTTAAGAGTTCAACAGTTTAGAAAACAGTGGATTAAACTGTCGTAAGACTCTAGTTCAAATGTTGACTGTACTGTAAAATGTGATCTTAAAGTCTAAGTCCTGCCTTTTCATACCAGTGAGAAAACCACAGAGGAAAATTTAAATACAGGAATTACATATGCAAAATAAAGAAAAACACAGTTGTTCTGATGCTAGCAGAAAATTAAGTTTTAAGCTGACAGAAAAAAAAAGGTGTTCACTGGCCTTTAGGTAACACCTCCCTCTCCTGCAGAGAGTAAAATCACTCTTCATTTGGATATAATTCATCTTGCGTACTGACAGTTCTTGCATCTCCCTTATCAGCTTAACGCCGTAGAGACAGACACCATTTTCTTTTGTTGGAACGCTCCGTAATCGTTATGGAGGCGCAGCAGCCTGGCCTACTTTCTGCTGCTCCATTATCCGTACATGGCCTATTTCTGTGGTCCGAGCTTTGCGGCCCCACAGTGCGATCAGATGCCACGATAGGGTCCAGCAACCAGGAATAGTTCTGCAGGCCGTCACTCAGGAGGCTCCCACGTCGCTACTAAAGGATCCATCCAGGTATACATGTTGAATAAAGAAAATGCACCATCCAGATGATACATCACAACAACATGACGACTTGTTTTTGTATCATCAGACTGGTGTCCCTTCACAGCACAATCTGCAAAACCAGAAACTGTGCTTAATCTATGAATGCACACAATGATGCAAAACAACGCTTTTCACTATATCTCAGTTACCATTCAACACTTTTTGTACTATTCACTCTGAACCGATGCCGCTGACGTCAACATGCAAGTACACAGCCTACTTATATAAGATAAAAGAGAAAATGGAAATTTCCATGCAATCAAATCTCAGTTTAACTCAAAGTAAATTTTCATTATTAATTCAGCGTATGTTTTATTAGAAACTCAAATATTCTTATATGTTCAATCATGTGATTGTCTGTTGCCATATTTTTATATTAATGCATTCTCTTCTGATTAGCTGAAACTGGGAAAAACCAAACGTGCCCCAACTGAACACTGTAATCATTTCTCTGATATGAGCACCCGTCTGTAAACCTCTTCTCTGGGGAAGTTTTTGCAAAGTTATTGATGAATATCGCTAATGTACATTAGCCAATATCAGACCACGTGAGGCTTTAAACCCTGCTTTCATTAAGTAAGACGAGGGTTCCCTTTACTAATTGTGATTTCAATTCATTCTTTTGTAAGAGGATGAAATGTGACAAAGGTTCTGACAAATGTCACATTCATGCTTTTAAAAGTGATATGAATTTGAATATACTGCTGTGTGTGTGTGTGTGTGTGTGTGTGTGTGTGTGTGTGTGTGTGTGTGTGTGTGTGTGTGTGTGTGTGTGTGTGTGTGTGTGTGTGCTCTCATTTTGTGTTTTATCCTCAGTTTATGTGTGTTTGATCTGATCTTCTCAGGAACGCCTCTGTTGTGAACTTAATTAATCACGTGGCCTGGCTTGGCCTTGATAAACACATGAAACAGTAGCTTTGATTGTGGATTGATTCAGCTCGACAGAAAAAGGGGAAATACATGTTACACAACCAGTTAACTGCTGTGTCAGTGAAGGGAGAGTGAAAGAAGGAAGAAAAGATGAACCATCAATATGTTTGTACAGCTTGTGGCTTTTAGACTGAGAATCACCAAAATATACAGTATGTATATGTGAAGAAAACATAGGATTCAATCCATCCATCCATCTGTGCATTATCTATACTGCTTATACTCTGGGAGTAGATGAGCTGGAGTAATGTGTAGATTGACTGGTGTAAATGTTTTTTATTTTATTAGTGACCTTTTAAACAGTAGTATAAGAAAGTATTTTTACTCAAGGGCCATTTAATGAAGCGACGCCTGGGAGCTAGTTCAGGCAGCCAACTCGAGCTGCGCTGCTTCAATCATGTGACATACATCATGTGACATACCTCACTCTCCACAACCATCTATAATACACACCCACCCTATTAGTTGGTCTGTTTAAGTAGAGAGAAATTTCCCATTACCCCCTTTGCTCGCACTGCTGCTACAGTATTGCTACCAGTTGATTCAGCCCCTCCACCACCCCAGCATCCACCTGTAGGCTCCAACGGGGGGTCATCACTCCCATCAAACTGTGTAATCATATGGGGGAGTGATTAGGTTGGAGCCTAGACGCCAAACACTAAACCTGTGTTCTACTGTTGCAATAAACGTTTGAACGTGAGTTGTCTGACTGAACTAGGTCTTTTGGGACTTTAACTGCACGTCACAGGTTTCATCAGCCATGTAATTTGCCGTTGAAGTTTCATGGAGTTGGTTTAAATCACTTTAGGGTGGTTTGTGTCTATTCACAAACTGTAACCTTGACCCTTGTTTAAACCAACTTCCAAAACATCCATCCATCCATCCATCCATTATTTATAACACTTATTCTTTGACGGTCATGGGGGAGCTGGAGCCAATCAGCTGATATCGGACAAGAGGCGAGGTACACCCTGGACACAAATCAACGAAACATTCATAAGCATACTAACTTAAAGGGGTTGTAAAAGACAAGAGTCTGCAGCCTTGCTCGTTTCAAGAGGAGATAGGCAGGAAAGCGATGCATGATGTTCATGATGAGAGGCCAAGACAAAGGGAGTAGATATCCTTAGGATGGCTTTAAAACCAGAGGTAAGGAAGAAACTTGATAAGACATTTCTAATGTTGCCCTCAATCAACAAAGAACAACAGGATGAAAATATATTTAAGTTGTGTATAATGCAGAGCCAGTTGGTTTTCAGCCTGCTCTTGTCCTCCTCGTGCTGGGAAGGAGAACATCAGGAAGGAGCTCAGCAGGCAACATGATCCTGGACAGAGAAGAGTTTCAGACTGACATGAAGACCATCGGTTGCTCTGCAGGCCAGACGTTGCTGGGTGGAATCTGTTTGATTTGGGAGAGATCAGTCAAAGCACTTCTCTGATGTTCCATTCAAGGAGATGTGCAGATGTACTTCAGTGTTATGAGAAGCACTATGTTGTTCAGCTATGCAGAGAGTAGAGGAACACATCGAGGGGAAGCCTCTTCAGTGGCTGCTGGACAGATGTGGCCACCAGCATCATATGAATTGTGGTTAGGTTAACGTTGGGGTTAGGCATTCATTGGTCCTGGTTAAGGTTAAGGTTTGGGTTAGACTGTCCACAATGAATGGAAGTCAATGTAAAGTCCCAATAAGGATAGCTGCATAAACACCCGTTACTAACAACAACCCGCTCACACACTGATTAAGAAGAAGAACAAATGTGAAACTTGACCAAGAGATGTAAAATCAATTAAATAATCCAGTATGTCTAGTTTCCTATACATTTGGATTATTTCAGTACTATTATTTCATTAATAGTATTTCAGTATTGTTATTTCAGTAGTAGTATATCTGTAGTACTATGTCAGCGGTATTTCTTCAGTAGTAATAATTCAGTAGAATTCTATTCGTGGTATTATTTCAGTAGTAATATTTCAGTAGTATTATTTTGGTGGTATTATTTCAGTAGCATTATTTTAGTTGTATTATTTCAGTCGTAAAATATTAGAAGTAATATTTCAGTAATATTATTTCAGTGATATTATTTCAGTAGTATTATTTCAGTAGTATTATTTCAGTAGTAATATTTTTGCAGTATTATTTTTAGTGCATGCAGCTGACACTAGCTGTTTATTTAAAAGGACCAATCATTATAATTGGTCCAGGGCTCTTTTCATCAGACCAATAGCAGCTCAGTAAAGTAGAATACGGAAGTAGCTCAGTGCTCCTGCTCACCTCACACAACCCAGCAAATATAACCAACGAATATAACCAGCTAGCAAGCAGCGAATATAACCAGCTAGCAACTAGCTCGCACTGCTGCTGCTGCTGTGTGGCTGAGGTCGAGTGTGACTGAAGTGATGCTTAAAGCTGTCATATGTGGAGCTGTGGTGTTTCCAGGGCTTTTCTTCACCTTCAGGAAAATCCTCAAATCAGCTCGGACACACTGGAGCGATGGCGACGTGGTGTTGGTCAGCGAGAGGTCAGCAATTCACCAAACTCCCTTAAGATACTGTGCATTTTAATATCGTCTCCTTTTCTCTACAGTTCTACATACACGGTGAAAGTCTGCAGCTATTATGAGTTATTATACCGAGATGGTTAATTCGGCTCTTTAAAATAGGCCAGTGACTCGTTTCAGCTAAGACATCTGTTTAAGAAAGTCTCGGCTGGTAAACATCCATGTGCAGCTATTCAAAAAGATGGATTTCTACTCCGTTGTTCGGTCATGTGTAAATAATATGTCAGCCGGAGACACCGAGTACGACCTGTGAGTGGATTAATAACTCCTGTAGTGTGTGACGTCTCTGCAAACTGTCCCTCAGACTGGTCTCTGCCATCCATGCAGCTGTGTCCACTGCAGCTGGAGTAATAGTTGTGACGTCCTGCAAAGATGTCATAACCGACAGGTACACACACACACACACAGAGAGAGAGAGAGATCTGTGACCAGATCTCCCTCAATCATTTTAACTGCTGTCTTAAATCAAATCATATAGACTGAACTGTTGCACTGTTTGCATATGAACTCTGTTATATGACTCACATACAGTCACTGGCTGGTCAATGGGTTTGCTGTGTTCGGAGCTCCCTACATGGCCCACGACATCTACGCCATGTACCTGAGCTACTTTCACACTCGGAGGGGCAAAGATCCCGGCCGTGCACCCAGTGGCCACTCTCTGCAGACAGTCAGGGATTTCCTCCTCAAGGACTGGATGATGGTCCTCCACCACCTGACACTGCTCCTTGTTTTCCTGCCCATTGTTCTGGTAATAACAGCTGGGGGAATGACTGTCACACACACACACACACACACACACATACACACATACACACAGAGCCTGTGCTGAAGTGTGTATGTGTTGCAGTTCTTCAGAAGAGGACTGGGGGATTTCTTCATCGGCTGCCTATTCATCACAGAGCTCAGCACTCCCTTCGTCTCTTTAGGAAAGATCCTCATCCAGGTGAAACACATCATCACTGTGTGTGACTCTTATATTTAGATTTCTCCATCAGGACCATCAGTGTTGTGTCTGTTTTCCTAAATGACTCGTACAGTGTTGCCACCAGCTGAAATAACATGTTTTAGTTATTTATTTAGCACTTTATTGTTGCTGGGCTCCACAGTTTAGTCTTTTTTTTTATACTGGTTACTCTCTTTCTACTCCATAGTACGTAACCACAGACTTGAGTCACAAAAAAAATCTGATAATTTTTTGTGGACGTCATGAAAAAATAGTCGCTGATATATGTATAAAAAAAAAACTTGGCACTGATTCCTAAGATGTCGTTATCAAACTCTAACGTCAGAGAAATGCAAGTGAGGCTTGATGTATAGAATAACCATAAACTTTATTATAAGTAACTATAAAATGAAAAGAAAACACAAAGACAACCAAATCTAAAAAACTTTAAAATAATATAGATAATTTTTTAACATATACCATAAACATAAATGCAGTCTTTTCTGCATTATTTAATCAGTAATATAAAAGTTTTCATGTTGGTGTATATTGGCAAATAAACGCTGACACTGTTATTTCTGTGAAAGGCTCACACAGACCAACTGATAAATCAAACAGGCTTCACATCAGACCCAAGAAATGTGAAAAATATTGGAAAATAAATAACTTTATTTAGTGTTGGATCCACTATGTAAATTATAAATCTGTACTTGGCAGATTCACAGCCCAAAGTTATTAAGAAAGAGTTTTGAGGGTTTGAAGAGAACAACCAGAGATTTGTTCAGCTTTGTCTGAGCGAGCACTATTTCACTCTCACATCTTTATGGTCAGGAGCAGTTTCATTTTGGTAAAGTACAGCAGAACTAGTAGATGATGTTCTTTTCTCTTCCAGTATTTTTGTCTTGTCTCATCTGTTTCTCGTCTCACGTGTCCCTTGACGTCCAGCTGGGCCTTGATAACACCATGCTGCACAAAATCAACGGCGTCATCGTCCTCCTGAGCTTCTTCACGTGTCGGATTTTGATCTTCCCCTTCATGTACTGGATGTACGGCCAGAAGTTTGGGATTCCGCTGCACAGAGCGCCCTTCCATCTGCCTCTGCATTGCAACGTGGGCAACCTGGTGATCCTGGCTCCACAGATCTACTGGTTCACCCTGCTGCTGAAGAAAGCTAAGAGACTCTACCTGAGACAGAAGAGAGGGACAGGAGACGGACACAAAGACAGGCCGAAGACAGACTGAAGAATCCACCTGCTTCTAATAATAACCTGCTCAAACTTTGCTGTCAAATATATGTGGACCTTGAAGTAGAAAAATTCTTAGAGAATCAAGTCATAAATTATATTTTGAGAGAATAAAATCATATTCTGATAGTTATTCAACTAGAAAAGCTGTAATTGTAAAATCACTTCAGTAATACAGGGTCTGGTTTACTGACTTTTTGTGAGACTGAAATACCATTTGTTTCGGTTTTACATCAAGTTATTACAATTTTTTTTTATACTTAACATTTCCATCCATTTTTGGGAAATACTGATATTTTCTCAAAATGTATCTAAGCTATTTGCTAAGTGTTGGTGCACAACATCATGATGCAGCTTTTATCTGTGAATTAACAATGTTTGAATCGGAGGTTTGGTTTGGTCTCAGACGTGTCAGTTATTATATGTGACAAAGAATGTTTTAACATTGTACTATTCTAAAAAGGATATTTTTGTATAAATTAAGTGCTGACTTATTCATGAAGGTAAACTTAAATTTCCAACTAAAATAGATTCTGTTTCCAATGATTATGTAAAACTGAATAAATGCCATAAAGATAAATCTACCTGCCAGATTGAGAGTGAGAAACATTTTTTTTTCTTTTTGGAAAAGCAAAGACCAAAGATTTCATTTTTAATGGCCTCAGGACAAACCTTGCTTGTCAGAAAACTATAAAGCAGCTTAGTTGTTTTCTCATTTGTTGGTTTGATCCTAATTGTTAAGTAGTGTTAAGTTAAACAGGCGTTAGTCTCCAATCTATAAAACCCCTCAAAAGGAACATTTAAACAAAGCGATTAATTGGACTGTGCCCTCAAGACAACTGGTTAGAAAACAAAATTGAAAAGAAAAAAATAAGATTTTAACATTAAGGACAGCATCACTTCCCAACATAGAGCGTTAGGGCTCAAAAATAGTAGAGAAAAAGGAGTCTGTTTAATATAATAATTAATGTGTAATAGAACTTTACCCCCTAGTTCAAATTAGAGAACACGAGAGCGGGAATCTTCAAACTAGAAAAGAATAAAGACATTTGCTGTGACATGTAGTTTTTTTATTCACTCAGATTCCCAACACATAACTTTGCAATAACTCCATTAACTGAATACAGTGAGCAACACTGACAACTGAAACTATATCTTTGTTTTGTCTTGAACTCTCCAGACGTGAGTTTGAACATCTAAACCCTGACTCCCCAGTGGAAAACATGTGAAAACAAAAAAATCAACGTGCGTCTGCCGAGACGAGCTGAGCGATCTTCTGCTGCAGCACCACCTTCATCTCCTCGCTCTCCAGGTTGTCTGTGATGGTGGTGAAGAAGTGACGGGTGTTGTCGCTCTCCAGCGGGCTGCTGCTTTCCGGAAACGCGGTCATGACGGCTTCATAGTGGCTGAGGATCTCCAAACTGGACAAGAACAGCGGCTCACTCCGGCCTCCTGGCATCATCACCTAGAGGAGTAATTAAAATTATACTGGGAGGAACATTTTGCCATCAAAATATCATCTACTGGTGCCTTACATCTAAAATATTAGGATTTTGGCTTTTAATAACCAAGATCATTAAACACATTCTTAGAAAACCAAACTAGTTGTGTGCAAAGAACTTAAACTTTTTAATTTACGCGGTTTTTGTTCTCTGTAGAAGTTGTTACATAAGCCCAGTTAACCTAGATCTGTAGCTCAGCCTCACTGGGACTGCTTTTACCTACAGTTTAATATATGAATTAAAACACACATCTTCTCATAGACCTTCAGATATACTGTCCAGCTGTGGCCGTGGTGTTAATGTTACCTGGATGTGCTGAACATGACAGAAGAGCTGGCTGAGAACAAACAGGACTTCCTGGCTGAGAGTCGTCTCCACCTCCTCTTCCTCGTTTGACGCTTTCAGGCCTTCTGCTTCAGTCAGAGAGTCTATGGTCGGTTTGGTAACTTTGACTGAAGTGAAGGAAGGATTTGAGTCTTTGGATGCTGGTGTTTTAGGAGGTGTTGAAGCAGAGGCCGTCCAGGCACCAGATGACGGAAGAGGCAGCTTGGCTCTGAGCGAGTTCATCATCTCTCTCACAGCATGGGCGTACAACCTGCCAACATGCGCCCAGCCGTCCGCTGACAGCCAGTCTGAGCAGCTGGAGCCACAGAGCAGCTGAAGGACACGAAGCAGGAGGACTGACAGGCGGAGATCACATGAAAACTTCCTAAGATCCATTAGGGGCAGATAGTCCACGTACTCGAGCGAGAAGGGAACGTGGAGGCGACCGGAGGTGATCAGCTCCCTCAGGGTCCCCAGCAGCCTGGACCACTGGGAGACGGAGCACCAGGGCAGAGTCTGGGTCAGGGCCACCAGAAGGCCTTTGCTGAACATGCCGACATGGTCAGTCCGGCGCTGGTCCAGAGAGAGACAGGACAACATGGTGGACCGAAGGGAGTCCGATATGGAGCAGCACTCCATCCAGGCCAAAAGGCCGCTGCCCTGGCCGTACTGAGGCAGGTCCAAACCGGACCACTCCTGGAGAGAGGGAAAGAAAAATGATAAGTTCAAACTAAAGAAAGACATTTTAAGAAAGATTTAAAGTTACATTGAAAAACAAATGATGCAGCTTCTTTATGTTGAACAGCAACAAACTTCTAATCTTTCTGTTTTCAGCTGCACAAACTCGCAGCACAAACAAATGTAGTTTTGAATAACAGGAACATGTTCTTGCAAAAGGCCCAACGTGTGTTGTCCTCAGAAAATGGAGCAACATATTGGGACATGACGTGGCTCTAATATATAAATGATTATCACACTTCATTGAGATTGAATGATCACCATTGACTTCCTCTGAGCAGTGTATTGAGAGGATATGGTTTGTGAAGGTTTGTGCATAGAAGATCGATCGTACACAATGTCTTCACTTTCATCTGAAACCTTGGATGAATAATGTCTTTGAACAGCTTGTAAACAAAGAAAGAAACTCAGGGTGAAGTCAAATCCAAGAGGTTGTTACCTGCTCTGGTAAATCACACACAGTCAGCAGAGACAAGGGAACTTCATTTTTGAAGTGTTCTCCCCACACGGGCTTCAGGTGGAACCTGACTGCCCAGTCCAGTTCCTCCATCTTGTTGTAGAGCCAGAAAAGAGCTCTGGACCAGCTGCTGGGGGCCGCTGCCACCTCTGCACCAACCACCTGCGCCAGTGTGGCCAGCACCGACTCCAGCAGCTCCTTGGTGTCCATGGACCAGTGGCAGACAGTGCCCTCCAGTGGCTGTTCCCAAAACCTAGTAGAGATTTAAGCTGCTTTCAGACATGCACTGAACTCTGGATAATCTTCTGACATTCTCTACAGGGGTTGCATGCGAGAACAGAGTTTCTTTGGCCAGTCCCCTGGTGAGAACTCAGGATAATGACCGAGTGAGCCGATGTGAGAATACAACAGGAGGATTCACATTGAGTGAGTGTGTTGATGACGTTTCAAATACATAATGGACACAAAAATTAAAACATAAGAGAAATTTAAAAAGTCTGGATGAAAAAGTAGTGTCACACACATAGAAGATGCAGAGGAAGATGTCAAGAGAGCACAGATCTCCGCAGCAGAATCTATACTTTACATCCTGCCTCCGCCTGCTGCACCACCCCTCACCTGTACCCTCTGGAGAACTCTGTGTTGTGAACTGAGTGGAGACAAAGTCTGGACCCCATTGAGACAGGTCACAGTTATCACTTAACTTAATGGGACTCACTGAAAAGGCTAAACAGTTATGGAAAAATGTAATAACAGCAGGTATCTGAATTAAAGGCAACAAGATGACTAACCTGAGAGCCTGGTTGTGCAGCTGGGCGAGGATGTACAGCAGAGGAAAAGGAGAACAGTCCAACAGCCAGTGGGGAGAAGAGGCTGGATGCTGGACATCTACACCCAGAGCAGTGTGGAGGAGCTGCAGACTCAGTTCTGTGTCAAACAAACTGCGACCTGGAGGGAAAACATTGGAGCAGAGAGGCTCATACTTATTTTCTATACTTAAACACACAATGTATTCTATATTTTTACGTTAACAATTGATCAAATCACTACATGTAATGTCAAAGGTATTGCTTGTAGGCAAAAACTCAGATGATTGTAAGCTGACTCTACAGAAACGTCTCAGCATCTTTCATCATATTGTTCTGGTTTTACAGGGAGAACATGCAAACTCCACACAGACCCAAGCCAAACCTGAATTAGAACCTGGAACCTCCAAAACAACTTAGCAGAATTCATTTGCTGATGAAGGCTGTGAGATGTGGTTGAAAGCTCCATAATAAAACTCCATAATAAATCGCTGACATCCTATTCATTCATTCATTCATTCATTCATTCATTCATTCATAAGGCTAATTTCAGCATCTTGTTGTTTTAGCAGTCTGGTGTCATTCATAGTTGCATTTTCAACAAGGAAGATTCCTAAACAAACATTTCAGTCTGCAACAGATAAAGTTTCACTTGATGAAGTTTAAAATCATGAATACCACAGGACACTCACCCGCTGTGGAAAGGTTCGGCAGGACAAAGATATTCACGACCTCCTGAGGTGGCAGAAAGCATTGCCTCCTTTCTTCTCCCTCAACCGCTATGACCGGCATCATCAGCAGACCCAGGAACTTGAGGAGCTGCTCTTTTTCACAGGCCAGCAATGATTTGGTCTTGATTGTCTCCTGCAGACACTTGCAGAGTAGACGGCCACCACTCACATCATCCTTTACTTCATCACAATTTCCCTTTGCCTGTTTTTCTTCTTTTTCATCGCATTCAGCTTCATTTTCTCTTCCCTTCTCTCCTCTGAGTCCAGGCAGCTGCTGGAGGATCTTAGCCATGAGAGAGAAAGCCCCCTTGTTGAAGACAGCTGAATGACAACAAGACTTCAGAGCGGCCTCTGGATTCTGAAACGCCACTCGTGCTATCAAAGCGGCCGCTGTATTCAGATGGCCCAGCGACACTGTGGCTGACGCTCCGCCCCCTCCTTGGATGATGCAGTTGAAAGCCATGTTGAGCTCCTGCTTAAACCCATCAGTCACAGCAGAGGGAACAGAATGCCCCAAAAACCCTCTGGTGGACAATCTCAACATGGCGGCTAACGATTTGTTTTTGTCTTCTAACGAAAGAGCAGAGAAAATGTCTGCAGTGACTTTCATCAGCTTCTTGCACTGTTTGACATTAGGAGCCTCACTGTGGAGTGTAGCCATGAGGGTGGAGGCCAGGCTGAGCAGTGTATCGTGCTGCTGGAAGGCTGCTTGGTTCTTTTCCAGGAAGTCCAGCAACTGCTCATCAGGGAAGGCCCAGCTTTTCTCACTTGCACACAACACAGCAAAGCTCTGATAGTCCTCCAGACGGTGACTGATGATGTTCATGGTGACCTTTGCTTCCATCTCGGGGGTTGTCTCTATGGTGGGGAAAACCAGGGACTCCAGCAAACCTCTGAGTAGATTCATCTCTGGCTTTTGTACATCACTTTCAGTCATCGTTTCAGGCAAACCAGCTTCCTCTGGAGCTGTGAGGACTCTCTGGACACTCTGTTCCAGTCTAAATGTAGAGTAACTAAAATTTGTACTGTCATCTACTGCCAGGAGTTTGCTGTTAAGCCAAAACTGTGTGAGGTCTGTTATAATCTTCAAGGCTTCTCCAAGCGTCATCCTGCTGGGTTTAAACTGAGACGGTGTGTGAGAGGCACGCAAGTCGCTCTGAGCCTCCTGAATTAGTTCAGGACTCAGTTTCCCATCATTCTTTTCTCTGATGCTGACAGCTTTAGACAACATGTGCATCTTCTCTTTAGTTGGAAGCTTGACCTCTTGGTCTATTAGCAAGGCAGTGAAAAGAGAATCAAGGGAAATGGAGAGGGCTTGGAGACAGAGATCTGATGAGGATATGTGATCTTTCATGTCTGTAAGTGCATGAAGGAGAATGTGCAGGACATCATTGGCTGGTGATGTGTCGAGCTTAAACCTCTTGGCAGCTTGAGGGGACAGACTGGAGGACAAAGAGGACAGACGCGCAAACTGCTTGGCAAACATGGCCTCTATGCTGTCCTCTCCTCCTACTTTCTGTTCATTTCTGCCCTTCCACAGTTCCCACCACACCTCCAGAAAAAGTTGCACATCATCCTCTCTGGTAGGGCTGCTTTTCACATGATGCACCAGCCTTTCAAGCTCAACACAGATCTGAGATTGGGGAAGACATAGGAGGAAATTGGCGAAAACATCTGCAGCCGCCAATGACCTCACCAGCTCCAGCAGGACAACATGGTTGAGCTCAGGGAGGCCATTCAGGAGAGGGAAGAAAGGGTTCTCTTTCCATGATGTCTCTACGTCCTCTTCGGCCTCTCCGCACAACAGCTTCAACCACACAACACAAACTATCTTCTTTTTCCAGCAGCAAGCTGTTGTGTTGAGTTCATCCTGTCCACAGATTTCTCTGACTGCCTCCACCACTGGATGTCCCACCCTGCTCCAGTCAGCTTTCTGAAGGGAGGACAGGGCTGAGGGCAGACAAAGCTTATTAGCCAGGAGGAACGCCCCCTGAAGAACGGCCGAGTCTGAAAGCATAAAAGAGACGACTCAACACCCAATAAAGAATTATTGCTTAATGAGAAGCCAATCACTCAATTAGGAAAGTTTATAAGAGGTGGACAAAATAACTAGTGAAGCAACTGCTGATTACTGTCTCAATCATTATGTCACAATTTTTCAGACAACATTAAAACAATCAAATTTTATTTGCATAGCCTGTATTCAAATCACAATTTGCCTCGTAGAGTATAACAATTGGTACAATTATTTAAGCATTAGACCAATTCACAAACTAGCATCTGCTTCCTTAACTTGTGTTTGATTTATGTTTTCCTGTCAATGCCATTATCGTCTGTCATCAAAACAAAAACTGAAGCCAGAGAGTCAGAGAAAAGTTTTAAACTATTTTGTCAAACTTCAGCAATTAATTGTGTTGAGAATCAAGCCGAATTTATGACAGTTTCACCCAAACTTCAGTCTTAAATTGATACATTAATCTTTTTACAAGTGTAACCATGTTTCCCATACAGGAGAAGATGTTTAAGGGGATGACAGAGAAGTCCGTTACCTTTGTCCATCACTGATGTTGAAGCTAAGCAGCTGAATGTAGCTACAGGAAGTCGTCAGCTTGTTTCCAGTTCTAACACACGAGCTGTGGTCAGACTGAAGAGTGTGTTTAGTCAATTAAACCTGCACCGCTGCACAGCAAATACAACAAACTGAGACGATTCACTGCGGCATGTCAAAACTTCGCATAAAGCGCTTCCGCTGTTCCGCATCAACGTGTCAAAAAAACAAGAGGGTCCCACGGCTGATTCACACCGCCACCTCGGGACAAATCGAGTATTGAAGGTTGAAAACGAAACGCAAACGTTCGCTTCGTGTTGATCGATCGATGAATTAAGTTATGATAAGGAATTGTGTGCTTCGTGTTGATTTCATGTGTTCATACATTATGTTTTACTGAACATGTGACGTTCCGAATGTCTAGTTCAGCAACATCTGTAGTTCAGCAACATCTGTAGTTCAGCAACATCTGTAGCGCACAGACCAGACATAGAGTATCGGTCAAATGTTGGTTTCATACAGTGTGTTCACATTATAAAATATAATATTTCTATAAATTCCGGTCTCTGATATTATAACCGACCACGTGACAGCAGCTGCAGCTTGTGTTTCAGACGAAGTGAAAGTGAAAGTGTGTCTTCACAGATCTGCAGCTACAACAAGGGGATCTGTACCGGTGGATGATCATGGATTTACTCTTACACATACTTTGTTACTTGTCTCTATGTTCAGGTAAGTTACTGACTCAAGCTTTGTTTCAGTCTGTGGTGTGTGTGTGTGTGTGTGTGTGTATTATGCTACACTACACATTCTACTGTAATATACTGTAATACGATAATGATGTATACCTGTACTGTCTATACTGTACTGTATTGTACTACAACACATTATATTACACTATACTTTTCTGTACAACATTGTGCTGTAATATACTACAGTATACTACACCCTGCTTTACATTCCATACTACTTTATAAAACTATTCTATAGTGTACAACGGTGTGCTGTACTAGTAAACTACACTATCCTGTCTAAAGCATACCACACTATAAGCCACTATTATATTATAGTATACTACACTTTTCTTTGTATACCATACTACACTGTGTTTTAATTTACTATTAGATACAACTTTATACTGTAATATAATTAATGCAGTATACCACACTGTACTTGTACAATATTATAAAGCAGTAAAATAAAGAAATTGTAAGCTGCACTGCACTGAATTGTTTTGTGTCTCTCAGGAGTTCTGTGCCTGCATCAGATGACATGGCTGCCCTGTCATTTCACTGATGAAAAGGTGTTTCTGAATGAAGAAGGTCACACTGAGACTCAGCCTATACACAGAGAGGTCATGCTGCAGTTTGGCCGAAAAGGAGATGATCCAGTCAACCCACATGCCGTCACTTTCCTGGTCACAGGTAAGAGCTGTAGCCTTCTACTCAACATCAACAACACTGAGCGCTGTTCTGTTCTCTTGTGTTCTACTGTATTCTGTTCTGTTGTAGGATCTAAGTTGGACCTGCGGGATTATGTGGAGGGGGTGGAGGCAGAGCATTTGGACTGTGAGCTGCGTAGGTACAGTACAGAGGGAATCGATGTCCGCTGGCCTGCCCAGGAAGCCAAGGAGTACAACCGTTGGTTCAGCTGCACCCTCAAACACAGCAAGGGCCTGTTCACCGTCACTAGCTTCCTCAGACACCCATCTGACCAAACCCCCCCTGGACAGCAGGACTACCGCAACTGGCCTGTCATTGAGGACAGGGAGATGCTCACAACAATGGGTAACACTCACTGTCTTTAATAATTAAACATATCACAGTTTGACTAAATCATGTCTCTGTCTCATTTGCCTCTGTTTTGTTTTCATAGTTGCCCTGGTCATGAAAACACAATCTCCATCAGTCAAAGCTGCCCTGAGCTCCCAACAAAAGCTTCACTGCCAGTTTGCTCTGGACCACAGGGGAGCAAATGTCACTGTGGAGTGGAACTGGCAACATCGTGGCGAAAGAATCATACTCTTCAGCCATTCCCGCCGCGTGGGGCATAACCAGGGGACTGGGGTTGAGTTGAAGAGCCTCGCTAGGGGGGATGCTACCTATAACCTCCCCTTCACCAAGATGAGCAGTGAAGGGAGGTACATTTGTTCAGTGTCAGTGAATCCACTGTTCACCAGTCTGGATATAAATCTGTATGTCGAAGGTAAGACAGTCACACAAAGGTTATGGATCAGGGCATGATGTATAAAATGCTAACTGTGGTTGACATATAAAAAGGCTTTTGAATGTATAGTTTTAAGTGTGAGCTTATTAGACCGTACCAGGCCTGACTGTAAAAGCTTGGTCCTCTTTAGTCTTGAAGCCTGAGTGGCTGAGGACTTCACACACGTCAGTAAATGTTCAAAATATGGAACAACTTTCAGTATAATGTGTGAAGGCATCACAGGCGACGTGTTCTCTTTTGATAGATGTCTAGAGAGCATTAAAAGAGTGGAAGTGTTACAAAAATAAACCTTCAATAATAGACAATTTAGATTTTTTATGATCCAGCTAATGTGAATCTCAGAAATAAAAGGTTTTGAATGCTTAAAAGAATGAGTGAACAGTGAAGGTAATAGAGCGGAACAGCATTCATTTTCTCCTTTGACGAATCAGAAGTTCAGATTTAGGAATACAACTGAGAACCTGATGCAGTCGGTATTGAGAATAAATACTTCTGCATAAAAAATCATTGATCCATAAAAAAATGAATTCCTTCAGCCTGCGAGATTTCCCTCACAACTTTGTCTTGTACATTAAGGGCTGCAACTGGCCTTCTTTTTATTATCACTGAATATATGTGAATAAGATTGACTGATTCATCTTTAAGTCTATTAAAGTCAGAAGACAGTGTAGCATGCCCGTCGTAACTCATATGTTTTTTCAGGCCAACTGTTCAAAACAAACGTTTTATTCAGTTTACAAATATAAAAATAGAAACTAAAAAACATCCGTTTCTAATATTTAAGAAGCTGAAACTAGCATGGTTGGCATTCTTGTTTGAGAAATTCTCAATTATATCACTTTTAAAACTAAAAAGAGGATAATTAATGTTGTACACAAAATCGGCTCTTGACAATCTCATAAGGAGTTAAAGTCATGAGACCTCTCGCTGAAAATTCACTTATACTTCATTGTCTCGTCAGAGCCTCCCCGTGTCACTGTCAACGTCGGACCCGTCTTCCATCTGCAGGAGGGCGAGGAGCAGAGGGTTTTTTGTGATGCAGAGAATTACTACCCTCTGGATGTGGACATAGTTTGGTACGAGCAGGACCCGGCAGCGGCAGGCCAGAGGGTTGGCGCTCCTCTGCCCACTGTACTCCAGAACATTTTGCTGTCAAGCCACAAACACAACCAAGACAAGACCTTCTCTGTGTCGGCGTACTTCTACCTCCAGGGTTCACGCAGCAACTCTGGGAGACAGTTTACATGCAGCGTCTCCCACCAGTCCTTGCGGATGCCCATCAAAAAGAGCTTCATCCTGCATGTTGAAGGTAAGGGGAGAGAACCCACCCAGCAGCGATTGAGCTGTAGTGCCATGAATTATCACACAGTGGCAGCAGAGGGACTCAGTTGAGGCCTGACGTCTTTCTGTTGTGTTTTCTCCTCTCAGAGCCAAGCAGCTGGTTGTCTGACCGCAACGTTGGTGTCTTTATGTTCGCACTGCTGCTCTTCCTGGGTGTAATGCTGCTGCTGTACTCAGGTGGATGTGGAGGTCCTCACATAAACAGGCTGATAAAAGGATGTGTGCACACGATGATCCAGGTCATAATGAGGAATATGGAAAATTAATTTAAAATCCACTCATCAGGGGGAAAAGTAACAGAGGTACTTAGTTATTCAGTGGCATCACCTCATGCGCACTGCAGGTAAATAAACAGTCAAGGATAAAGCACAGAGAATCAAAGTCTTCTGCGTTTGAGGGACAGTCACATGACAACAGATGAGAACTACTGTTGTAGCAAACACTGAGACATGTGAAGTGTTCATTTCTAAAGGAATAATTATCACCTATTCTCTCCACAGCAGGAAGAAAATCAGTACAGGTAAGATAATGTGAAAACAAACATAACCATCACCATCAATAAAAAATAGGTGTGTAATCACTGTATGTCTCCCTGCGTGTGTGTGTGTGTGTGTGTGTCTGTGTGTGTGTGTGTGTGTCTGTGTCTGAGTAGAAAAAACCATACTGAGAACCTTACTGGCCTGAACACGCATCACAAGCAGAACCAGTGAAGATGGAGCGGCTGTCACTCCTCCTTCATTCATTTTTATTTGTGAATGTCCTAGGCTTTGTGTGAGAGTGAGGACATTTTGGCCGGTCCTCACTTCTTCAAAGGCTTGTTTGAGGGTTAAGACTTGGTTTTAGGGTTAGGGTTAGAATTAGGTTTAGGGTAAGGGGCTAGGGAATGCATTATGTAAATTAATGTCCTCACTAAGATAGAAGTACAAACGTGTGTGTGTGTTTGATGAGGTGAGTTTTGGTTTCTGTGAAACTCAAAGTTGCTTTGATTTTCATGCTAAAATTATGATGTAGATTTTAATCCTTGTGGGCGGCCGGAGCAGTCCACTACACTGGTGACGATGTACAGTATAAGCAGTAGTTCCATGGAGCTGTGTTTTTACAAGTGGGTTTTGTTTGTATCATGTACGTGCACGATGATGCACATGCACACATGCAAGCACATAGGCTATATGGCACATGTTCCTGCTGTGGTTTTTCAATACTCCAATACAAGCAGTTAATAAAATCACTTCCAGCCAACAAACATGGACGTAAGCAACACTCAGTTTCAAATGTTTTTCAAAAATCGGCTTTGTGAATGTTATATAAGGACGTCAATACACTCAACATGTTGCTTTGATCTCAGGGATACATACATGGTGAAATAATGAATGAAACTAGAACATTATTACACAGAGTAAATTAAATGATATTATTTACCTGGAGTGAACCTCAAATGTCAGAGAGCATGCTAATTTATTGTTGAATATTGACATTGACATGATCTTCAACCTAGAAATATATTACACATGGCAGACATTGTAAAAATGATGGTAGATTTATATTGAAATTGTACAAATTACTAATGAATTGAAAAACTGTATTATCATGTGGTTTGTGCTTTATTTTGGCAACATGTGTTAGAATAAAGTGTTCTTGGAGTAAGACGCCTGTTTGAAATGTCTTTTCCTCTTGCTTACATTTCTCCCCCGAGCTCGGCCCATTACAATTTGCTAAGTGAAAATTTGGACTCAAGTAAAAATCCTTCAATTAACTCCCACTCACAAACTTAATAAAGGCACAAATAAGCTGTCTTTTGACATGAGAATTCTGCAGCTGATGCTCAGAAACAGAGGAAAGTGCACCCCTCTGAGATCTGACCTGAAATAACTGTATGTTTCTGATGCAGTATAAATATCTCAGGGTATTTTAAACCTCACGATGCAGATGCCAAACACTTAAGTTCTTCTTCTGCTGTCCTCAGGGGTAAACACAACATAAGTATGGCTATTGCTGCCATTGATTTCACTCTTCTGTAAATCTTTACTTGCAACTTGTCACTTCAGATGTATCAACTGCAG
Organism: Hippoglossus stenolepis; assembly: GCF_022539355.2. Classification (NCBI taxonomy): domain Eukaryota; kingdom Metazoa; phylum Chordata; class Actinopteri; order Pleuronectiformes; family Pleuronectidae; genus Hippoglossus; species Hippoglossus stenolepis. The sequence goes on along the minus strand of NC_061486.1, from coordinate 27,294,692 downwards.
GATTCTTATTTTTCTTTTCATCCATTTGTTTCATTCTTCCGCTACTAGATATTTAAGATTTGACAAATTAAAGCTCTAGAAAATAAAATCATATGCCGTGGCAGAATATCATCATTGATGAAGTCCACATTTTTGTCTGGCTTTCCTCTGTGAGAAGTTGACAACTGCTTTTAAACACTCTCATACTGAACTAGTTTCACTGGGAATCCCTTGATACATTTATCTTATTTAAATTTGAGCTGCAGAGCAATTTTGGGTGTGATCCTTGGAGCTTTGATAAATATAAGCTCTAAAACTAAAACCAAAATGGAGCAAATGTTTTGTCTAATTCTCTACTTGTCACTGTCTCCATATCCACACACACACTCACACACATAAAATAAAAGCCTCTTGTAAAACTGCCAGCTGAACTTTGGAAGTCATTGGCTGTCGTGCTGCATACTCTTTGTGGCCCTCTCATTAGAAACACACACTTACCCCATGCAAACTACACTGACCTTCACTTCTTGTATATGTCAGCCATCAGCTTTGACGCGGCCTGATGAAGAGGAACTCAAACCTGTTCACAGCGAGCGGAGCTGGTCAGTGAGGTCAGAGTCCATTTACAGGGATAAACAGAGTTCTGCTCAGACTGATTCCAGATGTGTGATCGTGTGTGTGCTACCAAAAACCCTGTGGCCTGAGGGGTAACTGTGTATGTGTGTGTGTGTGTGTGTGTGTGTGCGTGCATGCGTGTGTGTGTCTGTGTGTGTGGCCCAGATTTGATCACAAATGTTCAGAGAAGACAAACAGAGTAGGGCAGCACTAAACTTGTCTCTAAGGTGCAGAGGGCAAGAAATAGAGTGAGTTAGAGAGCCAGAGAGAGAGTGGGGTGTAAAAAACTGAAAACTAATTGAATTAACAGACAAAACATTCGACATATTCTGAAGAATTGCTGTGACCAAGAAGTAAAGAAAGATTTAAAAAAAGGCAGCAATACAAATTCACAGACACTGACACAAGCTAACTAACACCATCAACGGAGCTGGTTTCCTGAAAACATACAATTAGCAATGTTGAATATTGGTGGTAGAATGACCATGAATAACTAAAAAAGGTGGTTTGATGATAGATGAAGTACAATGTAAAGGCCAAAGGGCTGGATGATAGTAAAGAAGAAGATGAAGAAAGCCTTTTGACTTAGTGTATTGTACAAAAATACAACAAAACTAGAATGTCACTCGAGGGAAAAAACCTCCACCAAGAGTCCTCCTTTGAAGCCACATTTAAATTCACTAGATCCAGATTTCCATTTGGATCTGCACCAAATTGCACACACTCATAAATATCAGTCCCCTAAATATGTCTGAACCCTGAAATATCCCGTGAGAAATCTGTAAGAACGTCCAAAAAAGCCCTAGCTGATAAAAAATTCCTGGATCCACCCCCTGATTTGGATCCACACCAAAATGTAATAAGATCTTCCCTGACCCATACTGCATGCCTTTACCAAGTTTAGTCATAATCCGTCCAGTAGTATTTGCGTAATCCTTCAAACTAAGTAACAAAGAAGTAAACAGATAAGGGTAAAACCATAACTCCCTTAGTGGAGGTAGTTAAGAGCACCACTTGGTCTTATCCCTTTTAACTTCTGAAAAAGTGAGGACATTTAGGTTAAGGTAAGGGTTAAGGTTCGGGTTAGACATTTATTTGTGATGGAGTGAGGGAGTATTAAGTTGTCTCCATGACTCCCATTGCCCCCTCTGTCAACTGGGCAGTCGAAATGAAAAGCCAAAGGCAACACACTAGCCGTCACACGACAGTCAGTAGCTCTGCGTCCCCCATATCACCTACATATCCAATCATATCTCCGACTCTTACGCTCAGTCTCTCAGGTTGGATCCAGAGTGAGTTGTCCAAGTTTGTGGTTTCAGTTGATCAGATTTTAGTCCAATCTATGGCTTCCTGTATTAGAAGTGCAGTTAAAGGTTCAACTTTTAGGCGAGAGATATCCGACTTGAAGTTTAATCTTGTAGAGGATGAGATCAAGATTAACCTTCTGACCTCAAGGTGCTAGATCGAGACGGTTAGGTTAAGGCTTCTAGGTGAAGTGGTTTAGGACGATTGATTTAGGGCAGGATTAGGCATTTAGTCGTGATGGTTAAGGAGAGGGTAAGGGTCTAGGGAATGCACTATGCCAATGAGTGTCCTCACTAACATAGAAGTTCAAAAAATGATGTGTGTGCACATGTGTGTATCTGTGTAGCTCTCAAGAGCCTGTGAACAAACCGCAGGCCACACACTTAACTGCTGCACACATAATGAAAGTCCATGTCGAGCAAGTGGAACATTCACTGTCTTGTGTGTGTGTGTGTGTGTGTGTGTGTGTGTGTGTGTGTGTGTATCAGTCATTCTGTGGCTTCGACTCTCCTCTCTTCACCCTCATCTCTCTTTTCCTTGTTCTCTTAACCATAGAAACGTCTTTTTCATTCTTTCCTTACGGTTCATTCCCCCCTTCTCTCTTCCGCTCAGAGTTAGACTGAAGAGTGTGTTTAGTCAATTAAACCTGCACCGCTGCACAGCAAATACAACAAACTGAGACGATTCACTGCGGCATGTCAAAACTTCGCATAAAGCGCTTCCGCTGTTCCGCATCAACGTGTCAAAAAAACAAGAGGGTCCCACGGCTGATTCACACCGCCACCTCGGGACAAATCGAGTATTGAAGGTTGAAAACGAAACGCAAACGTTCGCTTCGTGTTGATCGATCGATGAATTAAGTTATGATAAGGAATTGTGTGCTTCGTGTTGATTTCATGTGTTCATACATTATGTTTTACTGAACATGTGACGTTCCGAATGTCTAGTTCAGCAACATCTGTAGTTCAGCAACATCTGTAGTTAAGCAACATCTGTAGCGCACAGACCAGACATAGAGTATCGGTCAAATGTTGGTTTCATACAGTGTGTTCACATTATAAAATATATTCCGGTCTCTGATATTATAACCGACCACGTGACAGCAGCTGCAGCTTGTGTTTCAGACGAAGTGAAAGTGAAAGTGTGTCTTCACAGATCTGCAGCTACAACAAGGGGATCTGTACCGGTGGATGATCATGGATTTACTCTTACACATACTTTGTTACTTGTCTCTATGTTCAGGTAAGTTACTGACTCAAGCTTTGTTTCAGTCTGTGGTGTGTGTTTGTGTGTTATACTACACTACACACTCTACTGTAATATACTGTAATACGATAATGAGGTATCCCTGTACTTTCTATACTGTACTGTATTGTACTACAACACATTATATTACACTATACTTTTCTGTACAACGTTGTACTGTAATATACTACAGTATACTACACCCTGCTTTACATTCCATCCTACTTTATAATACTATTATATAGTGTACAACGGTGTGCTGTACTAGTAAACTACACTATCCTGTCTAAAGCATACCACACTATAAGCCACTACTATATTATAGTATACTACACTTTTCTTTGTATACCATACTACACTGTGTTTTAATTTACTGTTAGATACAACTTTATACTGTAATATAATTAATGCAGTATACCACACTGTACTTGTACGATATTATAAAGCAGTAAAATAAAGAAATTGTAAGCTGCACTGCACTGAATTATTTTGTGTCTCTCAGGAGTTCTGTGCCTGCATCAGATGACATGGCTGCCCTGTCATTTCACTGATGAAAAGGTGTTTCTGAATGAAGAAGGTCACACTGAGACTCGGCCTATACACAAAGAGGTCATGCTGCAGTTTGGCCGAAAAGGAGATGATCCAGTCAACCCACATGCCGTCACTTTCCTGGTCACAGGTAAGAGCTGTAGCCTTCTACTCAACATCAACAACACTGAGCGCTGTTCTGTTCTCTTGTGTTCTACTGTATTCTGTTCTGTTGTAGGATCTAAGTTGGACCTGCGGGATTATGTGGAGGGGGTGGAGGCAGAGCATTTGGACTGTGAGCTGCGTAGGTACAGTACAGAGGGAATCGATGTCCGCTGGCCTGCCCAGGAAGCCAAGGAGTACAACCGTTGGTTCAGCTGCACCCTCAAACACAGCAAGGGCCTGTTCACCGTCACTAGCTTCCTCAGACACCCATCTGACCAACCCCCCCCTGGACAGCAGGACTACCGCAACTGGCCTGTCATTGAGGACAGGGAGATGCTCACAACAATGGGTAACACTCACTGTCTTTAATAATTAAACATATCACAGTTTGACTAAATCATGTCTCTGTCTCATTTGCCTCTGTTTTGTTTTCATAGTTGCCCTGGTCATGAAAACACAATCTCCATCAGTCAAAGCTGCCCTGAGCTCCCAACAAAAGCTTCACTGCCAGTTTGCTCTGGACCACAGGGGAGCAAATGTCACTGTGGAGTGGAACTGGCAACATCGTGGCGAAAGAATCATACTCTTCAGCCATTCCCACCGCTTGGGGCATAACCAGGGGACTGGGGTTGAGTTGAAGAGCCTCGCTAGGGGGGATGCTACCTATAACCTCCCCTTCACCAAGATGAGCAGTGAAGGGAGGTACATTTGTTCAGTGTCAGTGAATCCACTGTTCACCAGTCTGGATATAAATCTGTATGTCGAAGGTAAGACAGTCACACAAAGGTTATGGATCAGGGCATGATGTATAAAATGCTAACTGTGGTTGACATATAAAAAGGCTTTTGAATGTATAGTTTTAAGTGTGAGCTTATTAGACCGTACCAGGCCTGACTGTAAAAGCTTGGTCCTCTTTAGTCTTGAAGCCTGAGTGGCTGAGGACTTCACACACGTCAGTAAATGTTCAAAATATGGAACAACTTTCAGTATAATGTGTGAAGGCATCACAGGCGACGTGTTCTCTTTTGATAGATGTCTAGAGAGCATTAAAAGAGTGGAAGTGTTACGAAAATAAACCTTCAATAATAGACAAGTTTGATTTTTTATGATCCAGCTAATGTGAATCTCAGAAATAAAAGGTTTTGAATGCTTAAAAGTGAGTGAACAGTGAAGGTAATAGAGCGGAACAGCATTCATTTTCTCCTTTGACGAATCAGAAGTTCAGATTTAGGAATACAACTGAGAACCTGATGCAGCCGGGATTGAGAATAAATTCTTCTGCATAAAAAACCATTGATCCAGAAAAAAATGAATTCCTTCAGCCTGCGAGATTCCCCTCACAACTTTGTCTTGTACATTAAGGGCTGCAACTGGCCTTCTTTTTATTATCACTGAATATATGTGAATAAGATTGACTGATTCATCTTTAAGTCTATTAAAGTCAGAAGACAGTGTATCATGCCCGTCGTAACTCATATGTTTTTTCAGGCCAACTGTTCAAAACAAACGTTTTATTCAGTTTACAAATATAAAAATAGAAACTAAAAAACATCCGTTTCTAATATTTAAGAAGCTGAAACTAGCATGGTTGGCATTCTTGTTTGAGAACTTCTCAATTATATCACTTTTAAAACTAAAAAGAGGATAATTAATGTTGTACACAAAATCGGCTCTTGACAATCTCAGAGTCATGAGACCTCTCGCTGAAAATTCACTCATACTTCATTGTCTCGTCAGAGCCTCCCCGTGTCACTGTCAACGTCGGACCCGTCCTCCATCTGCAGGAGGGCGAGGAGCCGAGGGTTTCCTGTGATGCAGAGAATTACTACCCTCTGGATGTGGAGATAGTTTGGTACGAGCAGGACCCGGCAGCGGCAGGCCAGAGGGTTGGCGCTCCTCTGCCCACTGTACTCCAGAACATTTTGCTGTCAAGCCACAAACACAACCAAGACAAGACCTTCTCTGTGTCGGCGTTCTTCTACCTCCAGGGTTCACGCAGGAACTCTGGGAGACAGTTTACATGCAGCGTCTCCCACCAGTCCTTGCGGATGCCCATCAAAAAGAGTTTCATCCTGCATGTTGAAGGTAAGGGGAGAGAACCCACCCAGCAGCGATTGAGCTGTAGTGCCATGAATTATCACACAGTGGCAGCAGAGGGACTCAGTTGAGGCCTGACGTCTTTCTGTTGTGTTTTCTCCTCTCAGAGCCAAGCAGCTGGTTGTCTGACCGCAACGTTGGTGTCTTTATAGTCACACTGCTGCTCTTCCTGGGTGTAATGCTGCTGCTGTACTCAGGTGGGTGTGGAGGTCCTCACATAAACAGGCTGATAAAAGGATGTGCGCACACGATGATCCAGGTCATAATGAGGAATATGGAAAATTAATTTAAATTCCACTAATCAGGGGGAAAAGTAACAGAGGTACTTAGTTATTCAGTGGCATCACCTCATGCGCACTGCAGGTAAATAAACAGTCAAGGATAAAGCACAGAGAATCAAAGTCTTCTGCTTTTGAGGGATAGTCACATGACAACAGATGAGAACTACTGTTGTAGCAAACACTGAGACATGTGAAGTGTTCATTTCTAAAGGAATAATTATCACCTATTCTCTCCACAGCAGGAAGAAAATCAGTACAGGTAAGATAATGTGAAAACAAACATAACCATCACCATCAATAAAAAATAGGTTTGTAATCACTGTATGTCTCCCTGCGTGTGTGTGTGTGTGTGTCTGAGCAGAAAAAACCATACTGAGAACCTCACTGGCCTGAACACGCATCACAAGCAGAACCAGTGAAGATGGAGCGGCTGTCACTCCTCCTTCATTCATTTTTATTTGTGAATGTCCTAGGCTTTGTGTGAGAGTGAGGACATGTTGGCTGGTCCTCACTTCTTCAAAGGCTTGTTTGAGGGTTAAGACTTGGTTTTAGGGTTAGGGTTAGAATTAGGTTTAGGGTAAGGGGCTAGGGAATGCATTATGTAAATGAATGTCCTCACTAAGATAGAAGTACAAACGTGTGTGTGTGTGTTTGATGAGGTGAGTTTTGGTTTCTGTGAAATTCAAAGTTGCTTTGATTTTCATGCTAAAATTATGATTTAGATTTTAATCCTTGTGGGCGGCCGGAGCAGTCCACTACACTGGTGACGATGTACAGTATAAGCAGTAGTTCCATGGAGCTGTGTTTTTACAAGTGGGTTTTGTTTGTATCATGTACGTGCATGATGATGCACATGCATCAAATGTCAGAGAACATGCTAATTTATTGTTGAATATTGACATTGACATCATTGACATGATCTTCAACCTAGAAATATATTACACATGGCAGACATTGTAAAAGTGATGGTAGATTTATATTGAAATTGTACAAATTACTAATGAATTGAAAAACTGTATTATCATGTGGTTTGTGCTTTATTTTGGCAACATGTGTTAGAATAAAGTGTTCTTGGAGTAAGACGCCTGTTTGAAATGTCTTTTCCTCTTGCTTACATTTCTCCCCCGAGCTCGGCCCATCACAATTTGCTAAGTGAAAATTTGGACTCAAGTAAAAATCCTTCAATTAACTCCCACTCACAAACTTAATAAAGGCACAAATAAGCTGTCTTTTGACATGAGAATTCTGCAGCTGATGCTCACTCTTTCACTCACACGATTTCACTCTTCTGTAAATCTTTACTTGCAACTTGTCACTTCAGATGTATCAACTGCAGGATTCTTATTTTTCTTTTCATCCATTTGTTTCATTCTTCCAGTACTAGATATTTAAGATTTGACAAATTAAAACTCTAGAAAATAAAATCATATGCCGTGGCAGAATATCATCATTGATGAAGTCCACATTTTTGTCTGGCTTTCCTCTGTGAGAAGTTGACAACTGCTTTTAAACACTCTCATACTGAACTAGTTTCACTGGGAATCCCTTGATACATTTATCTTATTCAAATTTGAGCTGCAGAGCAATTTTGGGTGTGATCCTTGGAGCTTTGATAAATATAAGCTCTAAAACTAAAACCAAAATGGAGCAAATGTTTTGTCTAATTCTCTACTTGTCACTGTCTCCATATCCACACACACACACACACTCACACACATAAAATAAAAGCCTCTTGTAAAACTGCCAGCTGAACTTTGGCAGCCATTGGCTGTCGTGCTGCATACTCTTTGTGGCCCTCTCATTAGAAACACACACTTACCCCATGCAAACTACACTGACCTTCACTTCTTGTATATGTCAGCCATCAGCTTTGAAGCGGCCTGATGAAGAGGAACTCAAACCTGTTCACAGCGAGCGGAGCTGGTCAGTGAGGTCTGAGTCCATTTACAGGGATAAACAGAGTTCTGCTCAGACTGATTCCAGATGTGTGATCGTGTGTGTGCTACCAAAAACCCTGTGGCCTGAGGGGTAACTGTGTATGTGTGTGTGTGTGTGTGTGTGTGTGTGTGTGTGTGTGTGTGTGTGTGTGTGTGTGTGTGTGTGTGTGTGTGTGTGTGTGTCTGTGTGTGTGGCCCAGATTTGATCACAAATGTTCAGAGAAGACAAACAGAGTAGGGCAGCACTAAACTTGTCTCTAAGGTGCAGAGGGCAAGAAATAGAGTGAGTTAGAGAGCCAGAGAGAGAGTGGGGTGTAAAAAACTGAAAACTAATTGAATTAACAGACAAAACATTCGACATTTTCTGAAGAATTGCTGTGACCAAGAAGTAAAGAAAGATTTAAAAAAAGGCAGCAATAAAAATTCACAGACACTGACACAAGCTAACTAACACCATCAACGGAGCTGGTTTCCTGAAAACATACAATTAGCAATGTTGAATATTGGTGGTAGAATGACCATGAATAACTAAAAAAGGTGGTTTGATGATAGATGAAGTACAATGTAAAGGCCAAAGGGCTGGATGATAGTAAAGAAGAAGATGAAGAAAGCCTTTTGACTTAGTGTATTGTACAAAAATACAACAAAACTAGAATGTCACTCGAGGGAAAAAACCTCCACCAAGAGTCCTCCTTTGAAGCCACATTTAAATTCACTAGATCCAGATTTCCATTTGGATCTGCACCAAATTGCACACACTCATAAATATCAGTCCCCTAAATATGTCTGATCCCTGAAATATCCCGTGAGAAATCTGTAAGAACGTCCAAAAAAGCCCTAGCTGATAAAAAATTCCTGGATCCACCCCCTGATTTGGATCCACACCAAAATGTAATAAGATCTTCCCTGACCCATACTGCATGCCTTTACCAAGTTTAGTCATAATCCGTCCAGTAGTATTTGCGTAATCCTTCAAACTAAGTAACAAAGAAGTAAACAGATAAGGGTGAAGAGCACCACTTGGTCTTATCCCTTTTAACTTCTGAAAAAGTGAGGACATTTAGGTTAAGGTAAGGGTTAAGGTTCGGGTTAGACATTTATTTGTGATGGAGTGAGGGAGTATTAAGTTGTCTCCATGACTCCCATTGCCCCCTCTGTCAACTGGGCAGTCGAAATGAAAAGCCAAAGGCAACACACTAGCCGTCACACGACAGTCAGTAGCTCTGCGTCCCCCATATCACCTACATATCCAATCATATCTCCGACTCTTACGCTCAGTCTCTCAGGTTGGATCCAGAGTGAGTTGTCCAAGTTTGTGGTTTCAGTTGATCAGATTTTAGTCCAATCTATGGCTTCCTGTATTAGAAGTGCAGTTAAAGGTTCAACTTTTAGGCGAGAGATATCCGACTTGAAGTTTAATCTTGTAGAGGATGAGATCAAGATTAACCTTCTGACCTCAAGGTGCTAGATCGAGACGGTTAGGTTAAGGCTTCTAGGTGAAGTGGTTTAGGACGATTGATTTAGGGCAGGATTAGGCATTTAGTCGTGATGGTTAAGGAGAGGGTAAGGGTCTAGGGAATGCACTATGCCAATGAGTGTCCTCACTAACATAGAAGTTCAAAAAATGATGTGTGTGCACATGTGTGTATCTGTGTGTGTGTAGCTCTCAAGAGCCTGTGAACAAACCGCAGGCCACACACTTAACTGCTGCACACATAATGAAAGTCCATGTCGAGCAAGTGGAAAATTCACTGTCTTGTGTTTTTGTGTGTTTGTGTGTGTGTGTGTGTGTGTGTGTGTGTGTGTGTGTGTGTGTGTGTGTGTGTGTGTGTGTGTGTGTGTGTGTGTGTGTGTGTGCATCAGTCATTCTGTGGCTTCGACTCTCCTCTCTTCACCCTCATCTCTCTTTTCCTTGTTCTCTTAACCACAGAAACGTCTTTTTCATTCTTTCCTTACGGTTCATTCCCCCCTTCTCTCTTCAGCTCAGAGTTAGGGGCACAGCACTCCTGTGATCTTTGAATAATAAACAGCTCTAATGACGGTCCATCCGTCTGACTCTCCTCTCCTGAGCTGTTGTGACAAATCAGGAATAACACTCGTCTGATTTCCAACACAAAGGGTGTTTGGAAAAGCAAAGCAGCTAATTTCCATCAGCGCTCTCGCTGACAGACCTCGACTCGCTCACTTTATGCAGCAGCTTGGAGGACATGAGCTCATGCGTGCAGTTCCTGGCCCGGCTGACGACATGCTTCTATTTGCCAGCAGCTATGGACGCTCTGGGCTTTCATGTTGAAACATCACACTTACATAAGCGAGCTAAGAGAGAGAGTGAAATGTGATTTATACGGTGCAGCAAACCAACTTTTAGGTCAGATCGTAAAAAGGAGGTCATGTCATTGCTTAGCTATGCATGCAACAAGCATCAAGATCATGTTCAGAGAAAATAACCTCATCAGTTCACAGGGACATTTCTTGATTGTCTCTCTGGGAAACTGTTTCCAAAAACAGATTGCTTGTGTGTTTGTGTAGTGCTGCCAGACACACAAAGCAATTAAATGTAAGTCACATGGTTCAGCTAAGAATTGGTGAATTATCAAGCAACTATTGAGAGGAGACTGAGTATTTTTAACTTCTATTTCTCCTTCTGTTAGTGTTCACATGGAAACTAGGGGGGAAAGTAAAACTGGTAGTGGCCTTCAGAGATAGAAGTGTGGATGACACAGCACGCACGCACGCATGCACACGCACACATACACACACACACACACACACACACACACAAACACAAACACAAACACACACATAGTGTAAACACTGTCAGTGTCGGACTGGGCTTCAGAGTGTGTGAGATAGTTCACTGTGGGGAAAAGTAATAAGACAGATGATGAAGAGGATCCATGGCGACCACACTCTGCTTTGTAAAGTGTTGTTTGCTCAGGTCAACACAGTATCACATTGGTCCTTATATTAGTCATGAACATTTGAAAACTGTGAGCTGCCTCTTACACCAACTGGCTCCATGTAGCTCTCACACTCTCACACTTCAGATCTTTCTGAAGTCAAGTGTCAAGTGGAAACTTGTTTATGTGTGTTATATATATATTCGCTGATTCATAAGGCCCCTATCACATGACAGTTCAAGTTCTGTTCCCTTGTGCCACTGAACGTGTGCAAACAGTTAATGTGTTCCGTGGAAAAGAGCTTTGTCACTTGAGATTAAAGTTTTGACAGAGGGTTACAGTCATCTGCATTTAGAAAACATCATTAGCCAAGGGATTGTTGGAAAATTAAGGCTACATCAATACTACTATGTTTATTTTGAAAACAGCATTTTCCATCTAAAACAATCTCTGTGCACACTAGCGTTTTGAATCCATATCAGTTTTAATCCATGTCCATACTAAAACACCTGAAAATGAATATCATGTGACCACTCAGTTGGTTGTTAGTTACTACACAGCTGTTAAGGAAGACAACAACTAAAACAGGGTCAGCAAGTCTTGTAGTGGATTATCCATGTTGCGTTCTACACTGTTCGCAGAGGTGAATGCCAGTTGTTTTCTTCTGATTTTATGTTGGACGAATAAAGCTGCTATTGCCATGTTTAAATATATAACAAACCTCTTTTGGTGATGAATCCGGAAAGAATCTTGATCAGGAGTTTTTTGTGCAGGCATCAGCCAATCAAATCAAGTTGATGCAAATACAGATCATGTCTGACACCAAACGTCAGAATGAGTCTGGAGAGAGGAGGCAGAGGCAGCTGGTGAACCTGGGGTGTGTTCATCTGATGGTAGATTTTATTACCTCTGCCAAGAAGGTTATGTTTTCAATCAAATTAGCAGGATTACGCAAAATAAATTCAATCTATGGCAGTAGCGGGGTGGTTTTGGATGTTTCTTTGAGTTGTGTGAAGGTTTCCATTGCTGCCAGCTTTTCCAGCTCAATATCACCATATCAGGTCTGTCTCCTGTGAAACTATATCTCAGATCAAAAAGGCTTCTTTTCTTCTCATCTACAAGCGTGTGAGAATTATTGAGCTCTGACATAAAGATTTTTTCCAAGACTTGTATGGAAACTCCAGTTAATCCAACATCTATTGCAATCATCAGAGCTGCCTTGTCAGCAGGAAGACTGATGTCCAGAAAAAGACGAGGTTGAAAGATGGTCACCTCTTTTTCAAACAGGATCTGTCCACATGTTCTACACTATAATTTAAAAGTAGTCGTCCAACTATTGCTTAAGTGGAGTCTGTCACTTATTTTATGCTAAGGTGGTATTTAGGATGGATCCATATTGAGAGATGATCTAAATAACTCAAGGGTCAGAGGTTCAGAAGGGAAAAAAAGACTGTGTGGTGATGGTGCACGTTCCAACCACACCGTAAACCCAGTTTAGAGCGGGATTAGGCTCAGTTTGAATTTGTAATGGGGCGGCCAGATGTGTGTGTGTATGTGTGTGTGATAACTGCCTGTCACTGATAGACTTTGCTAGTAAGCTTCCAATGACCTGCTCCACTGGTTATGATTTTTATTATATATTCAAACACAAATAGATATTATTAGACACTAATATGTGTTTTACTATATTTTATATATTTGTATATTTTCTCTGCTCAAACGTGTTCACAACAACACAGAAATCTCTGTGGCGTTCAGGTGAGGGGTGTTGCAGCAGACAGGCAGGATGTAACTTATTAATACCACTGCAGTGATCATGTGTGTTTGTTTACAGCACTTTGACACCGGCATTGGCCCTTAACACAAAAAATGTGATTCTCATCTTTGTGTGTGTCTTCTACATATACTGTATGGTGCCACTTTCTCATCCTCAGATATTTGTATTCCTTCTGTTTTTTATTTCTAACATGCATATGTCACAAGTTAGAAATGTCATCAGCACTGGCTCGCGGTGAAACCTGCAGAGGATCTCCTGCTGTGTTCTCACATCATCTCCTTCAGACTTTCTGCTGGAGGCTGCCCACAAAATGTCTGTGGCTCAGAGTCAGGCATTTGCGTTGACACATACAGTCTGCATTTGAAGTCACAGCAGCACAACCAGGCTGTCCTATTTCGAAGGCTATGTGGTCGACAAACCTTAGAGATTTTAATTGTACCTCTTCTAATCAGTGAGTTACCTTCACCTCATTAAGAGAGAGACAAAACAATCTAAATATACACAGTAATGATATGATCATTCTTAAATGAGTATTATAACAAGCTCATTTGTGTGTGATGGGTGTGGATAGAGCATCAGAGCAGTTCCCCAACAGCGTAACACGGGAAAGGTCAGCAGGACAGATTCCCAGACTGTTAAACAGCAAGAAGACACGGTCGCTAGGTTCTCTTTCTGCACATTTGTGTCTGTTACACACACACACACACACACACACACACACACACACACACACACACACACACACACACACACACACACACACACACACACACACGCATATTGCAAAGACAACATGCTCCTGATTTATTGGCTCTCCAGGCTGCTGATAAAACTCATCCTGAATGACCTCATTTGTGCTGCTAGAAGATGGAACACACAGACACTGTCAGTCGCTCTCTCTGTGTGCTTGTGTGTGTGTGCGTATGTGTGTGTATGTGTATGTGTGTGCATTGTTGATGTTTTGGTTCATTAGAAATGATACAACTCATTGTCATGACAGTTAATCAGTGTTTTCTGCTACAGGCATGTTTCTTTCACTCCTCTTCCTCCTCCTCTCATGTTTGTCTCCTCTGTTCTTTCCTGTTTGTCTGGTTTTTATGTCCTTGTACCCTTCAGCTGCTACATGTGGTTCCTGTTTAAATCTATTTAATGAACCTCAAATGGTACATATAACTTTACGTCATGTTATACCGAATATATTTTGTTACTTTTATAAGAATAGAATAGAATTGCATACTCCAATGCTAAAGTTAAGCTTAATTCAAACTAACTACACATTTTTGTTTTCGTACTGAAAATCTAAAATGATACCACCATCTAATTGGCAATAGCCAAATTTGACCGTCTATTTAAGCTGCAAAGACTTCCCATCTCTCCCTCTGCTTTTAAATGCCTCTGCTTCCCTGTGTCAGTATCACTACCTGTTGATTCAGCCCCTCCACCACCCCAGCATCCACCTGGAGGCTCCGACAGGGGGGTTAAAGATACAGTATTTGCTGATTACTCACCATTATATAAATGTAATCTTATCTGGGGAAGTGAAGTCAGAGCCTAAAAGCTAAACTCTTACTATGTTCTGCTGCTGCAATACATAGTTAGACATTGGTTTTATGATTGCATCTCTACAGTTTTGCTCACGATCATCCTGCTGATATTGGAAAGGTTTTAAAATCCTTTCTGAATATTTACAAACTACTGTGCAGTGCTTTGGTGTCTGATAAGCCTTAAAATGCATGAATCCATTTTTACTCTTTACTGAATTCCCTGAATCGTATTTCATGTCTCCCACACCCACACCATAAACCGCCACAATCACCACTGATGCAGCCCCCTGTGCTGCTTCAAGGCAGGGCAAGAAAATTACAGAACCAGCCCATGGGCAACAGTTATGTGATTTATAGTACAAGGTGTATGTATTTCCAAAAAATGCAGCAGGAGGACAGAATGTACACTGTGGTTTTTGGTGTCACATAAACCCAACTATCCACCCTGATGGTGCAATAACCCTGAACTCAGACAGATGGTAGCATTATATGCCATTCATCTCCATAGGAACACTTCCCAAGTGAATGGCTTTGTACTTGCACATGGGATAAATATCTGATTATTCAGGCAATCATCACAAAAGACGATAAAACAATTGTAAACTTTTCAGAGGTGCAAAATTGTGTCTTCTAGCTTTATGAACTGCTGACAAAGAGTCACATTACTGCCACTTTTGAAGTAATAAATGTCAATATTGTGTTTTTGGACAGATGTGCAGTGAGCTGCCTGAGAGGAGCGCCGGAAACTTTTCTTATGAATTTCAATCTCTTCTACTCCAAAAGTTGAAGTGTCAAATAGTGGATTCTCAAAGGGTTAGTCAAAGTACTCACATTATATGATACAAAAGAACACCAGCAGACACTGAAAATGACCCTACAACAAAATTTACATTTTTACACAACAGACCTGAAACTCTGACCCTGTTCACGTTTGTATATGTCCTGCTCTCCTCTCCCCTCTTCCACATTTTAAGTTGAGCTGTAAATCAGAGAGCAGCGTCGGCCCTTGGAGGACAGCAGGTCACTGAAGGGTTGATCCAGAAGTATTTGAACCTCCAGTGTTTACAGATCCCACCATGAGTCACAGGATTGAGTTACTCCTCACAGAGACACAAAGTGATGTGACGGCGTGTCACTTATTATCATGTCTGTGCGAGTGTGGGGTTCAAGCTCATGAAAACACCCGCAGAGGTTTATGTTCAACCCTGACAAAACATTTAGATAAACTGTAGGAGCTGTGTGTGCAGCATATTAAAGCTGCTACACTACGTAAAATGAGTGTTTTCAAAAAGCAACCGTCACTTACTGGCGTCTATACCTCACATGTTTTGCCTGTCACCCTGGTGATACTGACTCTAGCTGAAGGAAATGTCACTTTTATGTTTTAGCTGTCTTAGTAATAAGCAGGTAGTGGACAGTGAAGGGGAGTTTCTTAGTAACCCAAAGTGATATACAGCTCAATCCAGGCCTAAGGAGTTTAGGTTAACATGGGAATTAAATGTAGAGACAGACAGAGAGAGACAAAGAGCAGCCGCTGCCTGTGCTGCAGCTAAATGTGAAACAGATATAGGTGTTTTATCACAGAGATGTTTTCATGAATTTTACAATCAATTAATTTATTTTGTGTCTCATAGTAGATACACATTAGTTCACTATAAGATATATTATATAATATTTCAATACGATGATGGAAATAATGATAATGATGTGATGTGGAGTGAGACAGTCAAAAGTTCACTGAAGGGACATGATTGGTTAACAGAGGAAGAGGCAAAATCAGATTGGTTGAAGTGAATTTTTGTAAAAGATCAGAATTAACAGTTAGGGAATGAAAGGTTCAAAGGTCATTCTTCGTGATGGGCTTTGCACAGTTACAATGGAGTTGTTTAAGTGTTTTTCTGAGTGCTCTGGGTATTCAGGAAGGTTTATGTTTTGAGTATGTGATTTTTTATTTCAAATAAAATGCAAACTATTGTCTCAACCTTAAGATCAACTGTCGATAAAACCCTGCCCTCGTGTGATTGTTGCTTCCTTGGCAAGTCTCCTCCTGTGTTTTCACATAGTCCCACATATAACATGTTGCTCTGCTGTTAGCCAGAACAAGACATATTCTCTTCAAACTTTAGCTTTGAGGAAAAATAGCTCGGCTTGATGGATGTTCTCCAGTAACCCTGCTAATGAGCTCTGTTCATGTACCGGTGAGTGTGTGTGGATGAATGTGTGTGTTTGTGTTTGGCTACAGGGTCTGGACTAGGAAAGGATGATGTAATGCTGAATCAGTACCTTGCTGCCAGCTGAAGGGTTGATCTGCTAATGCTGTGAGGTTTGATACAGCATGACACTGTGTGTGTGTGTGTTTGTGTGTGTGTGTGTGTGTGTGTGTGTGTGTGTGTGTGTGTGTGTGTGTGTGTGTGTGTGTGTGTGTGTGTGTGTGTGTGTGTGTGTGTAGATTGCGGTGAAAGAACAATTGATGGATACGACTGAGGTGTTTTGGCTGAGTCTGGGTGAATGACATCATCTTGAACTTACACATAAATACACACGTACTCACTCTATGTGGGCTGGAAGTTGCTCACTGACTGAGTTTGGCTACACAGAAAAATGTCTCACACTACATGTGCGTGTTCATGCAAGTGTGTGTGTGTGTGTGTGTGTGTGTGTGTGTGTGTGTGTGTGTGTGTGTGTGTGTGTGTGTGTGTGTGTGTGTGTGTGTGTGTGTGTGTGTGCTGGGTTAGTAGTTTAGACAGTGACTACATTGTGTGTCAGAAGCAAAAAATGTTTGTCAAAACTTTGCCGATTTTCTGACGCGTCCCATCTTGGCAAAACTGTTTGTGTGTGTGTGTGTGTGTTTTCGTATCCGTTCTTTTTTATCAATACGTATTTAATTTCCCTCAGCCCCTTCCAATTCTTGAGGTCACATCCTCACAGCAGTTCCCTGTATCCTCTCTGCTGTTGACATTAGAGGCTTGTCCACTTCCACACCTATCTAATGCTGACGCCGTCCCACAGAGGACACCCTGTCCGTACTCAGTCACTGGACGTCTCCCTCAGTCTGCTCACTGTCTCTGACATCTTTCCCCTCTCTGGGGAGTGAAGAAGCCGGCCACTGTTAACAAAAATAATAGAATAAGTTACTAGTAAAAAATAATCAGATATTACATAATAAAAGACATGCAAAGCCATGAGACGGAGAATATAAAAGGCAGAAATATGCTGAAATTTATGGAATTCTGTATGGTCTATAACCATGTTTTTGATTTAGGCTTTAAAAATTAAAGAATGTTTGATCCTAAAAATCCTTCCCAGTGTTTATTCCAGGCAGAGTTTAAGATATAATCTGAGGGGGTCTCTATAATGACTAACATTTGCAAGATGACTGAATAAATAATGGCCAAGCGGTGCGCTTTCCGTGAGAGAAAAAAACGTATGATCCTAAAAACACCTTCAAATCAACAACGTACTTCTGAGAGATACTAAAGATTAAGGTTTTTCAAATGGCCTCTACTGGCCCAAGACTTTATTAAAATATTCAGTCTGATCTCAAACATGTTTTATAACTGTTTTCCAGAAGATATTGCACAAGAATGAAAATATGTTACGTATGTTTCATTTGCTGCATCCTCAAACTGTTAATAATAACTTCTTTTTATGACTTTTGTTTTTACTGATTTTTAAAAAATACACAAAAAATACTTTGTCACGGTCAAAAGAGTAAATGTTTGTTGGTAGTGAAGTGCAGCCACTCTGTCATTCATGTTGTTCGTAACTGGAGAATGTTCCTTTTAGGATCTATCTCATTAATGTAAATAATACAGAGGAAAATGCTCAATATGTGGTTAAAACAATGATTGTTGGTGATGTATTAGCCACCTTCAAAAATGTATGATTTAACTGCTTCGTAGGAGCTCGACTCCTACTGGCCCCCATATAACTCTAACACTGCTGCCAGGTAATAAGTCAAGGGTTGAGATAACTTTAAAAGTTATTGAAAATAAAGCTCTTCAGAAGTACAGGACAATATGTGTGTGTGTGTGTGTGTGTGTGTGTGTGTGTTGTAATTATTGAAGCCAGTGATCTCAGGAGCTTGGCCTGAGTTTGCACAATGTGGCCCCTTGTGTCGACTTCCTCTGATAGTCCTCTGATAGTCCTCAAGCCCTCACTCCTCCCCCTTTTAAAGGTTACACTTGTATGACGTATTAAGCATTAAAGGGAAAGTTCACCCAAAAATAAAACTCACTCATTATCTTCTCACCACTGTGCCGATGTAGGGGTGGGTGTAAGTGTTGGAGTCCACAAAACATAAAATGCCTCCATTCTGCGCCTGTGGTGTTTTTGAAGTGTTCGGAAGCCCCAATATTCAAATTCGACTCAAAACAACGTCATTTACACCAACTTTTTAGCCTAAATGTCCGCTGTGATCCTCCTCTGGACCCGCGTTCGTGCATGGGTCACAGAGAAAATTTAGGCTAAAAACATGGAGTTAATAACATTGTTTCTGGTAGATAATGAGTGAATTTAAATTATTTTAAGTAGTAGCTAACCATTATTTCACATACTTCGGAGTAATAGCGTCCCAAACAAGTCCCAAGCACATGTGTGTGTTGTGATCTGAGATTCTTTATTCTTTGTTTTGGTTGCCTACAAACATTATGTCACCTGTCCACCACAATGCTGTTGTTACAGGACAAGCCAGGCCCTTTAGGACTGTGGCCCCATGGGTATTATGCGTGACATATGGGACGTAGACATTGCCATGGTGTTAAGTGTGGTTGTAAGCTGCAGCCACAGAGCAATGTTAGTGTCGTGTATGCCACTGTGAGCAGTGAAGCATCGAGCGATGACGCTGTTTATGTTCACCATCGAAAGTACCTCCTAAGCCACTTAGCTGGGAACACAAAGGAAAGTGGAGGGATGGCCGTGGAAGTATTTATTCATGTCCGAGAGACTGGTGACAATGCATTTATAAATATATAAACTTAAAAGTGCTATGTCTTTCTCTCTCACTGCATCCACCCTTCTTCCCTAATACCTGTGTCTGTATATTATCTCAGCTCGTATTTCAAGTGCAGTTCAGGGAACACTTCATCAGATAAGAACAAACCTCAGAGGGGTCGTTGGAAAATTTGCAACATAAAATGTTTTATTGCTGCTTGAGTTACATGAACAGTGTGATCCGCACACATTGGCGATATAAAGGCTTCATAGTTCATGTTCAGTAATTTCATCCACATTTCTTGTTAAAATAAAGTAATAAGGTCTTTTGAGTTGAGACAGCAGGCTGATTAATGTGAAACAGACCTCAGTGGAGAGCAGGGGCTTCTTTGTGCTTTTGAAGGCCAACGAAGGACGATGCTGTGAAAATAAACCAAATGTTGACTTTGAAAGAGTTTCCAGAAGTGACCCTGCAGTTGTTAGATATTCCTGATATAAGCACATCCCCCTTCTCCCACCTCATCCTGTTGCTGTCCTTAACCCTCCCTAAATGTATATCAGACACACCTTATCATCCCCAGTGCTCTGCCTGGATCCGTTCACATCTCAAATTTCCATCATCACTCCTCCAGCTCCCCTTCGTCTGTGCTACGTCAACCACCCTCCTTCCTCCCCACCAGAGGCTCAGAGTGAAAACAAAAACTGAAATGTGTGATTTACAGAAGAATTCAGACCCTTAAAATTGTACTCTGTAGAAGCTCTTCTGGCAGCAATCGGTCTCTTCCAGCTTTGTGCACATGGATTTGGGCAGTCTAACCCATTCTTGCAGGCAGATCCTGTCACGGTGTGGGGGCAGTTGACCCAGACGAGAGTTTAAAAAGGTATAATTTTAATCAAAACGAATCTTTAACAAATCAAACTGGGAGCACAAAGGAGAAAATACAGGAAGCTTACAGGGGGTGCAGAGGTGCAGAGGCTCAGGAGACAGGATACAGAAGTGCAGGAGATCCGGACAGGAGGACAGGACAGAGATTAGACGGTATACACAGAACACATCGACCAGAGACATCGACGACGATCCAAAGGACAAAGGAAGAACCGAGGCTTAAATACAGACACACAGGAAAGGCAGGGCAATTTGACACAGGTGTAACACATGAGGACTGGTGCAGACAATCACAGACAGGAAGTGAAGAAAGAACACACAAGCAACAGAGACTACAAATAAAACACGAAACAGAACACGGAGGTGAAAACATGAAACAGGAGGAGATACTAAATAACTGAAAACACCTTGAACTGTGGAACCTAAGTACAGGAAAATATTAAACCTGACAGTACAAGGGCCGAATCTAGACGGCCCAAACACTTAGACGGGAGGGAGGAGGGGATCCGAGAGGATTCTGACAGAGCACGCTCGGGCGGCGGCACGAGGCGGTCAGGCAGAGAACAGAGTCTCGGGGCGTGGCCAGGACGAGCGCGGCACGCTGCTCAGAACAGAAGGGTTCAGGGGACGGCACGTGGCGATCAGGAACAAGTACAGGGCTCAGGAGGACGGCACCTGGCGATCAGGAACAGAGTACAGGGCTCAGGAGGACGGCACCTGGCCGATCAGAACAGAGTACGCGACGCAGCCAGGACAGAAGGTTCAGGGCGGCACCGTGGGATCAGGAACAAGCAGGGATCGGCGGACGGCACTGGCCTCAGGAACAGAGAAGGGTTCAGGGGCGCACCGTGCGATCAGGAACAGAGTACAGGGCTCAGAGGACGGCACCTTGGCGATCAGGAACAGAGCAGGGCCAGAGGACGGCACCTTGGCCGCTCAGGACAGAGAGGGCTCAGAGGGGCACCTTGGGCTCAGGACAGAGTACAGGGCTCAGGAGGACGCCGAGGCGGTCAGGCGGAGCACGGGAGCTCAGGAGATGACCGCGCTCTGCAGCTGTCCCAAACATGAAGGGCGCAGACCTCAGCCCTGGACGTGGGGCAGGAACCAAGTCGCAGCGCCGGGACCCGACGCTGGAACAGGAGTGGCGTCTGCCGGGACCGTCCAGCGCAGAACAGGAACTGGGACTGGCGTGGTTGCTGCCGACCCAACGCCGGAACAGGCGTCGCCGGGGAACAGTCGCGACCTGGGCATGGCAACAGCAGGGATTCGCGACTTAGAACAGGACGCCGCGGGATTCTCCCGGGACAGGAACTGAAGAGGCTGCAGGATCCCTACGTCGGAACAGGAGGCGTCAGCCGATCTCCGGGCAGGACTGAGACGCGATCGCGCCGAACGGGACGTCGTCGGGACCGGACAGGACTGAGCTGGATCCGACGTCGGAACAGGGGACGTCAGCCGATTCTGACAGGAAGGCGACGGAACAGAGAGGTCGCCGGACAGGAACTGGAAGAGCGCTGCAGATCCCGACGCGAACAGGAGTGACGCCAGCCGATCGGACAGGAACTGGAAGAGAGCTGCGAGATCCCGACGCCGAACAAGTGACGTCAGCGACTCGCGCGACAGGACTGAGGAGACGCTGCAGGATCCCGACATCGGAACAGCAGATGTCCGATCGACAGAATGAGAGGATCCGACGCCGAACAGGGGACGCCAGTCGGATTTCGACAGGACTGAGGAGACGCTGCGGGTCCCGGCGACAGATGAGACGATCGCGCGAACAGGAGTGACGCCGCCGACTCGGACAGGACTGGAGAGACGCTGCAGATCCCGACGCGGAACAGGAGTGACGCCAGCGATCGCGGACAGGATGGAGGAGCGCTGCAGGATCCGACGCCGAACAGGAGGACGAGCGACCCACCGGCGACAGGAACTGAGAGGCGAGACCCGACGCCGAACAGGGTGACGCCAGTCGACCGGCGGGACAGAACTGAGGAGGATCCCGAGCCGAACAGGAGTGAGCCCCGGGACAGAAGGAGGCCCGACGGAAGGGCCAGACGGAAGCGCGCCGGGGACGACCGGACAGGGAACTGCGCCCAGCCAGGACGGGAAGGCTGTGGCTCAGCCAGGACTGGAGGTGAGTGTTCCTGTTGGGCGCCTCCGACGCCTGCCACCCCAGCAGAGACGTTCCCTAAGGCTGCGGGTCCTCCAAACGCCAGGCGGCTTCCACGTATGGGTTTGTGGATGGGCTGAGGTGGTGCCTGTGAACAGGCCAGAGGCGGGGTTGCTGCCCGACCTCTGCCACCCACAGCAGAAGCTTCTGAGGCTGCGGGTCCTCCCGAGCCAGGCGGCTCCACGACGGGTTTGAGGATGGGACTGAGGTTGAGGAATTGAGTCTGTCCCTCACCTCACGAGGTACGGGACGAAATGGCTCACCAAGGCGGTCTCAGCCATACCTCCACAACAGAGATCTCTCCAGGGTCTCTGCTTGGTGCTGGGTGCCGTGAACCCAGCTTGTCCACCAGACAATCCAAATAATAAACTTGTTCGTGAAAACTAATCTCTGCTGGGTCCATATCTTTGGTCGATCGCTCTGTCACGGTGTGGGGCAGTTGGACCCAGACGAGAGTTTAAAAAAGGTATAATTTAATCAAACGAATCTTTAACAAATCAAACTGGGAGCACAAAGGAGAAAATACAGGAAGCTACGGGGTGCAGAGGTGCAGAGGCTCAGAGACACGGGATACAGAAGTGCAGGAGATCCGACAGAGGATTAGACGGTATACACGAGAACACATACGACCAGAGACATACGACGACGATCCGAAAGGACAAAGGAAGAACCGAGGCTAAATACAGACACACAGGAAAGGCAGGGCAATTTGACACAGGTGTAACACATGAGGACTGGTGCAGACAATCACAGACAGGAAGTGAAGAAAGAACACACAAGCAACAGAGACTACAAAATAAACACGAAACAGAACACGGAGTGTGAAAACATGAAACAGGAGGAGATACTAAATAACTGAAAACACCTTGAACTGGTGGAACCTAAGTACAGGAAAATATTAAACCTGACAGATCCTCTCAAACTCCATCAGATTGGATGGGAAGAGTGTGTGAACTGTTCTCTTCACTTGTTTTCTTTGTGGTTAAAGTCCTGGGCTTTGGCTCGGCCACTCAAGGACAAAGACTTGTCCTGAAGCCACTCTTGCATTTTCTTGGCTGAACTCTGGAGCAGGTTTTCTTTAATGACCTCTCTTTATTTGAATGAATTAAATCTTCCCTCAGTTCTGACCAGAATCCCGACTTTGCTGTTTAGAAGCACCTTCAGAGCATGAAGCTGCCACCACTACACTTCACTTAGGAATGGTATTAGCCAGGTGATGAGCAGTGGGTGGGTTCACCAGTTTGTAATTCTACTTAGTGGATTCAACGTTTGTCTGATGAGATAAGATTATGCTCAGAGGTCATTTAAATGTTATTTTTAAAACAATAAAGAATAGAGAATCAGGTTTTTATTTCTAGCTGTTTGCCGAGGGCCGTTGCCTATAAAGTTATTATAACTAAAGCTGTTTGTCAATTCATGTGCTGCATTAGAAGACCGGCTGTAACACAGCTTCTAGACTGTCCCATTTCAAAGGCTCCTCCAAATGTGGCCAACAAATGCATCCAAAACAAAGAAGGATCCACCAGATCCAGGTGGATCCTTCTCTGGCCAACCTATACCAGAATTCATTGTGACGAGCTGTCCAATGCTTAGTATCAGGCTTCAACTCAACCGAACAGTATACACTAACCAAACGGTACACATGTTAAAAAAACAAAGGGGCATTAATACTTTTAATCCTGTCTGTTGCTTGGCGACAGCAGTAAGGGCAGGACAAACTGGGGATGTTGATCAAGAAAATCCTTCTTTTTGTTTAAACGTGTCCCTTGTCTTTTAAAGTGTATAAAACCTTTGGTAAGGGACAAGGGTGTGCTAATTAGCTACCATGCTAACATTTGTAGTATATATAAAAAATTGTTGTAGTTCAGGATTCCTCTCTGCCACACATATATAACATATATCACACAAAATTAGCTTATTCATACTGATTGCAGACAAAAACAATATGTTTCTTTCTCTTCTGTTTTCCCTATCTCAGCTCCACATGCTATTAATTAAACTTGGACTTTGAAGTGTCAATGACATCATGACTTGGCTGCCGTCCCTGTGGCCCTGTTTAGGCAGGTTCCCATGGAAACTGTGGGGGCAGTGAGGCCGGATTGAGTGGATGATGTTTTTGGGCCTGTTCTAGGGTGAAATGTGATGTCTGTTAACACATGGACAGGCAGAGTGTCAGCAGACTATAGGATCAAAGCCAGCAGGTAGCCAGTCCTTCAACCTGAGGCCTCATACAACGTTCTGTGCCTGGCACTAACTCCTGTGTGTCTCACTGGTTGTTTCAAGGCAGACATATCAGAGGCAAGCTGTCCTGAATTTACAGAGTGTGAGGAATGACCTGGCTGGAAATCTAAGGAAAGGGCTCAGAGAAACGGCCATGAATAGAAAAACATACCCTTTTGCAAATGCTCCCATATAATGCTGTTAAGAAATGGTTGCTTTCTAGCAAATCTAGTAAAAACGATTAAAACAATGTTTTAATGCAAATTTTGACATTTTGTGAAATACACTATCACCTTTAGCTAAGCTATGTCGAGTATTTCTTGCTGAGTAAGCAGCTTATACAATGATGTAATATTATCAATGAATCATATTATGAATGTGTTCATTTTAGAAACTAAAATGAAACTGAAATGTTGATTTCTCTGCCATGATGTGTATCCAACACTACATATGAGTCCATCTGTGAGTTTTGAGGACTCAATGTTTGTCTGGGTTTACTTGCACGTTGGTTGTTACTGACTCATTACCTGGATTACTTGATTTCATACTTTGTGGCAAAGATTTGTCGGAATAACACCCTTAATAATGGTTTGGCTTAACTTATTCTGGAACGTTGGACAACGTCCAGGGATGGTTTCCACGATCAAAAATATCAATAAAAACTTGTAATGCAGTGCATGCAACTCATATGTATCTTCACAATACGAATAAATGATTTCTAAAAAAACTATAATTAATGTTTTCAGCTAGTTTGTTGGCCACAGATCCTGCTGAGATGAACCTCACAAAGTCTAAATTCAATTTGCATTAAGGACTTTATTGTACAAAGGTCCATGTTCCAATCGTGTAGAATGTTCCAGTCATGTAAAATGTTCCAATTGCAATTCAATTCATTAATTCAATTTGCTCTACTGTGTTTTCTGCATGTGTGTGTGTTTATGGGAGTTAGGGTTAACCCTAACCCTTTCTTTAAAGCGGTGGTGACGTACACTGTTCTCTATGGGTGAACTCAGACCCTCTTTTAAATGTCTTTAACCAGAAGAGAGAGAGAGAGAGAGAGAGAGAGAGAGAGAGAGAGAGAGAGAGAGAGAGAGAGAGAGAGAGAGAGAGAAAGAGAGAGAGAGAGTGTGTATGCGTGTGTGTGTGTACCCCCTGATAAGATGTGTAAGGGGATGTGGATGATGATAGAGGAGACATTAAACCAGACTAAAGAGGTACAGTATGTGGTTAAGTTTGGCATCTTTAGCTACACAGTTTCATTATGTGCATACTAACATACCTATAATTAACAGCTTAATTATAAACAACGTATTCCCTAATGACCATCTGTCAGACATTATTCAGTTAAGTACAGCACTAAATTCTCCCTTCAAGTTGCCAGCTGTAAAACGAAGCCAAATGTGTTGAAATGAAAACCACTGGTGACCTCTCTGAAAAGCAGGAAGGGGACACAGACCATGTTTGTGAACATTTCCTTCTTGTACCAACAGAACTGATTTGAATCAAGATTTGCATATGACATTTGCATGTATCCTGATGTAAATGATAATAATATGACATCCAATGCAGCCTGTTTGAAGTCAGTACAATGACAACTCAAAATGTATAATTATGACCTTACTTTACGCACAGAATGCATGTTGAATCATAAAATAATCCAACTGTGAATATAAAAAGGTGCATTGGATTTGTTTTGTCTTCATCCAGTGTCCGGCAGGCATTATGTTTTTATCTGTCAATGCCAGAGAGAGAGAGGTGTGAGTGTATATTACATCAGTGTGTCGTCCAGTCTGTCGTAGTTTTGACTTCATGTCTAACATTTCGAAGGAAGTTTACAACATTTGTGTTCCTTCAGTTAATGTTCACAGACAGAGAGAGACAAGCCAACGAAACCTCTTTCATCACGAGCCAGGGAGCGTATCAAAGACTGTCACACAATCACAGGAATGGATATAAGATATTACTAGGAAGAAAGCAATATGATCAGGTAATTAGATCAAACGTACACAATGTAATATAATACTTTTAAGGTTTTGTTTTGAACAAATGTTATTTTGTATTGGCAGCAATAAATGTAGGAGGTGTCATCGAATTTTACACACTTGTGGACTATTTTAATCGGAGTAGTTAACAAATGTCTCAACTTAACTTAACTTAAAATCATGAAGGTTTCAACCATATACTGTAAATAAAGATGGACGCCACTTCCTCCCACTATACACAAATGAAGCCACAATATCTCGGTTACAAATTCTGCCATCTTGCACATTTGAAGCCTGATTCAGCTCAGTAGCGATCGAGCATCGAGATACATGCACTCGACCAATTATGAGTCTGTCTGAGCTGTCAATCATTTCCCCCCCGTTTTTACAACATCAAATAATGAATTAAAGGCAGGGTTATGAACAATACTGCAGCCAGCCACCAGGGGGGTGATTGAGACATTTTGGCTTCACTTTTGTCGGCTGCGTCGCTGATCTGCTGCGTCTCGTGTGTGTTTGTTTTTCACACAGTGAGTGTGTCTGCTGCAGAGCTGCTATACACAACGTTTCTGGTAGGAAAAGTAGCTTATGTACCCAATTAACCCCAGGACTCTGGGGTATGAGAGATATTTCACAATGAAAGCCGTAATTATTCAACAAAAACACTAGCGTGCTTATACTTAGCCCATCAGGTCTCGTGATGCCACTTTGTACCTCAAGAGGCCATTGGGATCCACTGAAGTGTCCAGTCTGCCGTCAGTCCAACGGAAAGAAGTAATGCTCTCAGAGACATTCCTCCGCTCACTTCGCAAGCTACTGATGCTGCCGCTCCAGTTGATTTTATCATTTTTATTTTACCAGGAACAAAAGAATGAGTTAATAAAAAAGAACAGGGAGTTCCCTCTTCAGTGCTTTGCCCATGAGCACTGGCAGTACTTTGTAAGGGAGAGTGTCTTTTTTTTCTCCATCTGGTTTGGGAATTTAACTGTAAATGTTCTGCTCACAGTCTGGATCTGTAGTCTTTAGAACCTTAAATATATCAGTAAGGAAGTAAGGATAACCTTCTTCTCTTTGTGCTCTTTACTTTTTGCAGATGTTTGGGCTTTGACAGGTGTGATATATTTAAGGTTATATATCAAAACCCCAAATGTCCTCCAGTCTGCCAAGTGACCTAATTTGCACTTAATCAGTTGAGGCAAGCTCCTTTCTCGGAGGAAGCTGCATACTCACAAATGTCTCTGCAGAATCAACAAATACTTTCATTGGTTTAAGACCAGATGAGAAGAAAATCAAAGTGTGTGACCTCTCCTCCTCGGTAATCACACCGGACGGTTACAACTTCAACAGTGCACAGAGGGAGCCAGAGTCAGAGAAGTAAAACATATGTGGTCATTGTCAAAACAATGAAAAAGCTCAAGTAGGATTGTGGGAAGCTTTGCAGAGAGAGAGAGAGAGAGAGAGAGAGAGAGAGAGAGAGAGAGAGAGAGAGAGAGAGAGAGAGAGAGAGATGAGAGAGATAGATGAGAGAGAGAGATAAGAGAGAGAGAGAGAGATGTATTGTGATGATAGATGAAGTTTTTCATTTCATACCGCTCTGACTCATGCAGGTCATACCACAGTACCTGCTGACTCACCCTTACTGGAAAGCACTGGTTCTCAAAGTGGTGTCTGAGGACCCACATGGGGTCGACGGGGACTTTCAGGCTGCACTGAGCAAAATGAGGAATAGTTTCGGTTCACTGTAAATTAAGTTAAATTCAATTTTAAAACTATAATTTAATGAGTCACGTAATGATGACGCAGAATGAATCATGCCTTTTTTCTACACACACAGATGATAAAGTTCTGATTTCTCAGAGCAGTATCTACAGATTTTTTCACCGAGTGTGGTTAACACAACTATAACATATCACCTTGTAAAGCTGATATGACAAATGTGTTAGCAAACAGATGTGTGATTACTCATCCAGCAG
Source organism: Hippoglossus stenolepis (assembly GCF_022539355.2). Lineage (NCBI taxonomy): Eukaryota > Metazoa > Chordata > Actinopteri > Pleuronectiformes > Pleuronectidae > Hippoglossus > Hippoglossus stenolepis. Next base: position 27,266,156 of record NC_061486.1, on the reverse strand, counting down.
ACACAAGGCAACATTAGTACTCATCTACAGTCTGGTTTCTGTTCTCCCAACAACTTTAAGTCCAGTAATGTTTTTTTAACAATCATTTCGACACTTTTTTCAACCAAACAATCAACACATTCACCATCAGTAGGCTATGTGAACTGTCAGTGATCACCACCAGCAAAGCTGTGCAACTGCAGCAAATTGTAGAAAAAAGATATTAACATATTAAAAAACATGTTAAATATTATTAACTGTGAGATTTCAGATCAGAAATTTGTTGCATTTTGACGGAAATATGTTGGTTCTGTCGGGATTCTCAAAGCAGAACACAGAACTCAGAAAGGTTTATTATAAAATCGTTTTAAGTTTAAAGTAAATCCTGAGCAGACAGATAAGGACTGAGTCAGGAGTTTGTACCAAACAGGTGAACTCCAGTAGATCATCCATAGGAGAGCAGGTCGGGCAGAGGTTTGGCTCTATGAGGGATCCTGACAGAATCAGCAGACAAAGACAAAGCTGTAGATGAACAGAATTGAATAGGCAGGTGGACCTGGAGCACATGTAAATTGCAAATATTTCAAGGTAAGGCAGTTTTATTTATAAAGCACAATGATGGTATGACATTGTAAAATAGTTTAACTAAAGGCACTTGTTAATAAAAAAGTTTTCAATCTGGTTTTAAAATCTGTAATGGATGGAGCATTCCTCAGACCATCAGGCAGTTGGTTCCAGCGCCGTGCTGCATTGTGACTAAAAGCTGCTTCAGGTGAATCTTCACATCAATCGTGGATGAAGTGGTGACAGATATGGTGAATATGTTCAGTGTTTTGAGAACGTGGCCGTGTTATTGAGAAAAGTGTGAAATTGATTGTAAAAAAAAAAACTGCACTCAGAGATGACGCTGAGTCCGTGACTTATGTTCTGAAGCGCGAAGTGAAGGTGTTCTCACTGAACACGCCTGTTTATGTTGGCAGAAGACTGAATTATGTTAGAACATGATCTGATTGCTCGTTGCGCCTGTCAGCCAAAGCAAACAGTCATTTCTGAGCTGCTGACACCCTGAATTAAAGGATGACTATTTTTGTCGACTGGGTTTGTCAAGTTGTCCCAGTGATTTTGAGGGTTATTAAAAAAAAAAAAAAGGTGTTAAGAGGAAGTCGGCTTTGTAATTTTGCTGCTGCACAGAAACATGCTTGTGAAAGGTTGACAGCTGTCGTGTGTATTAGTGTTTTTTTAGTTGAGATCAGTGTCAGTGTAGAGGAAAAACTATATATTCATTATTTTTTCTTTAGTGAGTAAAATGTGAAAATATAAACCAATACACATTCCTAAAACATACCAACACACAAATAATGATAATAAAAAATCACCCAGGAAATAAAGAAAACAAAAAATGCCTCTTACACACCCCAGGCCACCGACCCCTACAGAAATAAACTGCAAAAGGTGCTCGACGTGCATCGAGAGTGAATACTAAGCCTTTATAATAGATTTCTTCTCCTCACAGACTCAAGCAGTCGACAGCTTTAAGCACACGATGTCCTCGCACACGTCAGAACCCAAACACAGACAGAGAGAGAGAAAGTTAGGAGTCTTGCAAAGTGTGGCAACCATTTTTTATCACTGCTGTAATCTCAGCTGATAGTGCTCATTTTTTGTGAAAACACTGCAGTCCATTTTTATTACCTCAGGTGACAGATACCTGTGACCTCTGAAATCTACAGTGCTTTGCTGCCATATGCACTATCCCCAGTACACTCACATAAAACCCTCAAGTGAGCCCCCTCCTCCTCATCTCCCAGCTCTCCCTTTTTCTGTCTCTCACACACACACACACACACACACACACACACACACACACACACACACACACACACACACACACACACACACACACACACAGGCTGTTGACAGTAAGCAGGAGGGTGGAATGTTGAAGTATTTACATGAGTCTGTCTGCTACATGGGCACACACCACACACACACACAATTGCTATCTAGTGTGGAATGTTTGCTCTGTTAGGGTCCTGTTACGAGGGGGAGGGTGGTGGTCCTCAGCAGCCAGGTCGTCTTTCTGTCTCTCTCCTGTTATCAAAGACAAAACGACAATACAACTGAACTGAAATATGGGAAACAGTGGAAGCTTAACTCATATGAACCCTCTCTAGTATTTACACTCATGATCTGTGGTGCACATGTAACTCGATATGAAAATTAAGCCACATGTGAAAATTGCACATCATGCTTTTCTATACTAGGGTCAACTTCTTTATCTGCCTGTGGCTGTTTTCCACACAGCTTCGTTTTTTAACCCAACACTACATCACAGGGTGAAATGTTGTCTCTCGACTTGTTGCAGTGTTTATCTTAACAAAAAACCCTTAGAGCGAGGAGGTGGAAAGATCATGATAGAGAGGAAGAATTACAGGAGACCAGCGAGAGACACAGGGGTCAGGAGAGGGAGGGGAATGTATTTAGATTTTTCTCTAAAACAATTTTTAGATTGTGTTGAGTCGTTGCTCTTCACTGCTCATGAGAGCGCATTTATCAGAAATGTTAACACTTTATTCTAGAGAAAACATTTATTGTGTCTGCAGAAGTTAGGTTCATTTTACTGGACTATAGATGCAGGACATTCCCCACTCAAACGGGATGAAAAAAGTTTAGATTTAGAGGAAAGAGAACATTTTATTAAAATCATGGGAGTGTAATTTCTATAAATCATATTTATGTTTTAATGTATAAATCATTTTAATTGAATCATTAACTATATCAAATATGGAGAACGTATGTCAGGACCCTCAACAAGCAATCACCTTTCTAAATCAGCGTTCACTGTGGATTTAGTCATAATAGACTGAGAGTAAGCAGCAACGTAGCAAACAAGTAGCAGCAAAAATTATGCTGTGTGCCTCAGTAATGGTTGGACATAATAATAAAATAAATACAAAATAAAATTTCAACATATGGCAATGGAGGATTAAAGCTGCACTTATTGGACCACTTGGAGGTAGGAGAACCAACTGTAACACAAACAGTGATCTGACACTCAGTGGTGCCGACAGGAACTGCAGTGTCAGTCATTCTCATTGTCTGTAGCTGTGTCTCTTTAAGTGACAACTTTTTAAAATCTGTATTTTCCCATTGTTGATATTAAATATCAATTTGTGCAGCTTTAAAATAATTTGACTGCATATACAGTGTTTGTGAATGTACTGTATTCATGAGGTGCTTTTCTAGACATATCGGCCACTCAAAGCATTTTACTGTACAAGCCACATTCACCTCTTCACACATACATTCATACACCACTTCTATATGCAACGCTTTCTCTACCACAAACTGTCGGCACAGCAGTCAGGGGAAATTCTGGGTTCAGTATCTTTTCCCCAGCTGGGGATCAAACCACCGACCTTCGGAGTGAATGATCATGCTCTGTAGCTCCTTTTCTACACCCGCCTGATATGCATGATATAAGTGCAATGATCTACACTGAAAGACACAATTATTCACTCAGTAGCCCCAGTGTTTTTCCCTTTACCTAACCCACTATTTTCTCATATAACAATCTGATTATTTGTGCTGTGTTGGGAAAACAAGTCACTCTGTTTCTAGGAGAACACACATTATAGGAGAGGAGAGGAGGAGGAAGAGGTGCAGAAAAGAAACGGAGTAGAAAAGAGAAGAGGAGGGGAGGGGATTTATTCCAATAGTTTACACAAGGATGTAAAAATTGCCCGGTCCGCCTCCCTCCTTCCCTCCCCTCCCCTCACATTTACTACTCTTCCCATGTGGTTTCTCCCCTCCACCACTGACACCACCCTCCTCCTTTATCCCTCCCTCTCTCCTCCCTCTTCTGGGCCAGAGGAGCAACCAACCTGAGCCTTTAAAACAAACCGGCAGCACAGACACACACACACATGACGTACAGAGCTGCTGAGCGCTGAGGGAACTCTGGTGAGCTTCGCAGCAGAGCTGAGGTAGGTTGGTTGCAGCTGTGGGTGAAGATGACCTCACTGCTGTGTTTTATGGCACTTACATAAACATGAAGCATAAGTGGCTGGAAGAGATGTATGATTTGTTTCTGTCATCCTGCTCTTAACTGCAGCAGAGTCAGAGCAGTTGTGTTTGAATCTGTTAAAGATGTTTTTATTTGGAGATTCTGAATGAAATCATTTTGTACGAGCCATGATTTTACTGTTACTCTCTCATTTTTTTTTTTCTAATGTTGCTGCTTTTCACTACAGAACATGACCTATGACTTAAAAGTAACTATGATGGTTCTTTTAAGAGTTTGACAGCTGCTCACAAGCTAAAGGTCAGGTCGTGTTCCCTTTGTGCTTTCAGACAGAAGACACAGGGAGACATCTGTAAAGCTCACTGAAGGAGGAGTAGCCTGGGACGTCCCAAGACGGAGCTGAAGGAGTAGGGATAGAACAGACCAGATCTTTGCCCCCTCCTGCAAACTTTCACCTCCAAACTCTTGTCCGTCTGTCCCCACCCCCTCCAGCCAAACCCTCAGCACACTGACTGAAGCCACACATTGTCCAGTGTCCAGAGGATCTAACAGACATAGAGGTTGTCTCTCCCATCCCCAGAGGGTCACCAGCGGTACCGATGGAAGCAGCAACCCTCGCTGAGATGGGAGACTTGTGTCATCCCCGGTCCTCCTCTCCAGAGGGGGAAACAGTGTGTGCGGCTCTAGCCCGTTATGAGAACACTCTGCAGGACGCCATCAGGGAGATCCACTTGGACGTCAGTGCTTTTAAGCTGGGCATGGAGCGTCGTCTGGAGGAGACGGCCAACGTGAGCGGGCCTCTAGCACGAGCAGTGGTTCAGCTCCAGCAAGAGAACCGGCAGCTCAGGAGTCAGCTGGAAGCTTTGACCCAACAGGTGGAGCTCCTGAGCGGGATGACATGTGACAGGAGCACCCTGTCGAACAACAACCACAACCACAGTCTGAACCACAAGAATCACCTTAATGATATTCAGGAGAACCATCAGGCGATTACAGAGGTGGTGCATGGGAAGGGTCAGGCTCACACTCAGAGCCAGGCTCAGCTCCACATCCAGCCCTGCACCCTAGGGAGCCAAGCCCAGACCTACAGCGGCCTCAGCGGTCAGTCGAGCCCTGCATCGCCCCCTGCCACTTTCTCATCCTCCCCCAGTTCCAGCAGTCCTCCTGCTGGCTCCAGAGTTTCCTCCATGCTGACAGGCCCAGTGTCCAGCAGCAGCCCCTCCACCACTCGCTTCTCTAGCCGAGCCACGTTTGCTGTGTCCAGCAAGACGAACGTGAGTATTGCATGTTGGTAGAGGTGGGTGGTGAAGTTTTTTTTTTACCACAGTGGTCCCAACCTTGTTGTCCTGATGTCAAACAAACACCTTCATGCATACATTTTAAATTGAATGTTTTTTAAGATCTAAGTATATTTATATAAAATGACATGTTACCAGTGACATTTGAGTTGATTTGGTTTCATACATTCTTTTCTCAGCACTACTGTTTGAAGTGGCAGACAATGCAGGCTTCAATCACTTATCTACTACTTGTCTGTTTAAGCCGTTTATCCATATAGCAATTGATTTATCCATTACTTTGAATTATATCTACCTTAATTTTGTAATTGCCATTTTTTGCTTTAACTTATCGTTATGAAGTCAATTTTGGGTGCATATCAATGTAATGACTAACAAATAAGGACCTTTACACCGAAGGGTATGAAAGGTTTGATACATGGCACAAAGAAAATGTGTCTGCCACTGTGAAATTAAAACAGGAAGAAATTTGTACTTTTGTTTTCCCTGGTTGGGATCGCTGTAGGTTATGCTATGCTGCTCTTTTATTCTTATTCACTGTCACTTGCAACACATAATGTTGAGGTGTATAATATACTTTATCAATACTTGAAAAAAAAACATTTGAATTAATTGTATTTTCAATTTTTCTAATTTCTAATATTCTCCCATACTCCCCTGGAACTGTGAAAATACCCCCAAAGTTTCAATTCCCCCCGTTGGGAAATCAAAGCTTTACATGTCAACAACTGCTTAAATCTCAAGCATCAAGGAATCTCATCCAAGAAAATTTGCAGTTCCTCCTGGACTGTTACACATAGAAGCTCTTGGCACAGTTGCACTGACCCACCCCCTCGCCCTCCAGTGCCAGCTACTTTGTAACATGGGTGGAAATGTAATATACAATGTCAGAGGAGGTAATCCAGTAATTGCTATGTAATTTTCCAGTTTGGGAAAGGGCCCCCGCTGTAAAGAGGCAGAAAGTGAGCTTGACCGAGGCTGTTTGCGTTGTGGCGGCATCGATGTGTCACACAAAGCAGTGGCTGTGTCACGGCATTGCACAATGGGCCTCCAGCGGGACGTTTAAGGATTTATGAAGTACAGTAATATGAGTGCAGCAGGCTCCTGGGAGGTGCGGTCAGTGTGGTTGTGTGGTTCCAGTCAAATATGCGAAATCAGTGTTATGAAATGAAGGCTCTGGTTAGTCATTATTTGGGGGATATTCAATAAGCTCGTTTCGCCTTAATGACGGCATGGTTCTGCTCTGGTGGAGGCCTTTTTAAATCCTACTGGATAAGTTTAAAAAGTGATGGCTCACGCGGAAGGTAAGTCTGTTTTCTCTGTTCCTGGAGAGCTGACATTCTTCTTGATAAGAGTATTAGGGTGGATCAGAAGTGGTTTCATGTTACGTCTATATCAGGGTTGCATCATAGTTCATCAATGAAGAGTCAGAGTCGTAAAGCTCAGTGGTTTCTAAGTTATTAGCAGGAATAAATTTGAATTGTCACCCTACAATGCAGCTAATGGAAGTTTGTCCTCTGGAGTGGAACTCATGTTGGAGTCACGTACACAATCTGTCACTGTTCATGTGTATTTTAATTTGTTTTCTTTCCTGGCTCAACCGTGTCTCCGTCATGTGCTTTCTGCTCATCAATCAGCTAGTTGAAGATGAGCGTGCAGTTTTTCCTGGCGTTCTCCAGAATTTATTGGTTTTTCAGAAGAGAAAGGAAATTCTATCTTACGTCATATTTTCCTCTGTCTAAATATTTAGAAGAGATTGGAGAGTACACAGCAGCTGAAGACAATCAAGTATTCGTTCTTCTCTCTCTTCTTTTCTCGGCAATTTAGTAGCAAACATGTCTTTAGGCATGTTTCTGCATTGTTAGTCAGCTCTTAAGCAACTGTGCAATTGCAAGACTGAAGACGAATATAAATCAATTTCATTGTTTGAAAGAGTTTCTCTAGAAACACCTCAAAGTGCGATTGCAGCATAAATCAATCATCCTCTTTCTGCCTCTGTGCTCAGTGTCTTTAAAACAGGATAATTTTAGGCAACACACGCTCAATGAAGTGCTTCCATCTCAATGGTGGAATGTTCTTCTGCCTGTAGATCAGAGAAGTTTGTGTTGTTTCTTTCACATTACTACATTACTACTACGTTTTCAAACTAAAACTCTGTCCACACAAGTTTTGACTCCCTATCAGTTTTAATCCCTGTCCATTCTAACAAGCATATCAAGTGACCACTCACATACATGCGCATGCCGCTGTACACAGATTGCTTGAATAACACCTCCTCTCCCACACATGTGAACAGTTGTATCATTGTGAAATGTAGATTTTAACTGCACAACAGCTGTAAGCAAAGACAAAGGGTCAGCAGCTCTTATGATTGATTACCCATGTTGCATTGTGCACTGGTAGCAGAGGCTAATGCTGGTTGTTTTCCTTCAAAAGAGGGTCATGTGATAGGAGCCTGAAGACTCAGCAAAGGTCACGTCGTTACAGAATAGACCCAAAGAGCAAGTGGTTTTGAGTGTCTACGTCATCGTTGCAAAACATCTCAGTTTCTGCCCGTCCAGACTAAAACGGAGCACCCGGAGTTTTTAAACAAATACGGGTCCAGCAGCATTTCCAAACCTCTCATTTTTAGCGGCTCCAAAACTCCAGAGCAGTGTGGACACCAGGTCAAACAAAAATGTGGTAATGTGGATGTAGACTTTCTGTGTTCAGCCACTATAGCTACACCAGGAAGTTGCAAACTGTATAACACAAGTCACAGTTGTGCATAAGTTGTGAACGTTTACACACTTGGTGTAAACAGCTGTATTTATTAAAAGCATATGTTCCATCAGACCTTACTGAGATGGATGACATGATATACTGCATGAGTCCAATAGCTCTTTTTTTCTTATCAGAGCACATAACAGAAACCATCTTGAAATGGATCCCTTAGATCTGTTTTTATTATTTCTTTTACTGTGTGTGGTCAGGACACATACTGAGCAGGACATTTTACACTGCAAGAGCGGGGGTGTATGTTCCATCAGAACTAATTTGTAAGAAATCAAAAGTCAGTTGTAAATGGGGGTTATGTGACTTACTAGAGTTCTATCAGCTCCAACCGGTCTGATCGTTCTCCTCTGACCTCTCTCAACAGTGTGTTTCTATCCACAGAAGTGCTGCTGTCTACAGTTTTGGTTCCATTCTTCGTAAAAACCATTGTGTATGAACATTTCAGATCAGCAGCAGAAATCCTGAAACTAGTCCTGAAGGTCCTATGTCTGTGTGGTTGTATACAATGCACTGATGCAACATTATTGGCTGATTAGCAGATTTGCATGAATGAGCAGTTGTTCCTAAATTTGGTCTTCAAATTAGATTGCGTTTACCACATTCACGAGGAGAGCCCATATGAACGCCCCCCCAGAGTTCATCCATAGAAGCTCTTCTTTTATTGGATGGTAGGGTAATATATTGCCATTACAATCATGTAGTTTGTTTGTTGTAATTTTATTGAAATTCTCAATAGCACTGTCTAGTAGCATACAGAGTGTGATGGTAATAAATGTCCAGTGAAAGGACACATGGTCATACACATATTGAAATACAGTCTATAAAAGCACACACATGCAAATAGCTGTTCCACTTTTGGCTGTAATTACCAAACTATGTGGTTGGAAACAACAGAGGAATGTTGTCTTCTGTGAAATCATGTGGTCATAGCTAGACAACACAAGGGTACCTTTGTGTGTGTGTGTGTGTGTGTGTGTGTGTGTGTGTGTGTGTGTGTGTGTGTGTGTGTGTGTGTGTGTGTGTGTGTGTGTGTGTGGGAGATACCCGCTGTCAGCTGCAGTAACACACAGATCATATCAAACAAGAGATGCAGAAAATACTGTGAACTAGTATCGGTGCACAAACAATGACTTTTTGTCCATACGGTCGGATCTCAGGACACGACTGTTTGGATTATAACTGCAGCTCACTCTTCCTGCCACATCCTCACCTACCTGTCAGAGACACACCAGAGGAAGATACAGCACATAAAGTACAGTTGGCTGTTCAAACAGGCCTGACTGACAGTTACACACACAAACACACGCACACACACACACACACACACACACACACACACACACACACACACACACACACACACACACACACACACACGCGCACGCACACGCGCACGCACACGCACACGCACACACCTGCACACACGCACACACCTCCAAATCCCACCTGTAGTGTGTCAGCGCCATCTCCTCCATGTTGAAAACACCTGCAGCACGAATCTGTATGAATTACACAGCATGACTGTGCCTTTTCTTCCCTCTATTCTTCAAATGAGAACGATCTGGAGCTGTTTCATCAGCTGAGTTGAAGAATCGTGCGGTGTGTGTGTGTGTGTGTGTGTGTGTGTGTGTGTGTGTGTCTGTGTGTGTGTGTGTGTGTGTGTGTGTGTGTGTGTGTGTGTGTATACGTGTGTGCGTGTACGTGTGTGTGTATTTTATATTCCTCTCATTCTGCCTTGTTAAAATGACGATTATTGTTTTGTAATATTTGATAAGCTGTCATACTAGACTGGCTCTGTTCCACTTTTCTGATTCAGAACATCGGCATTCACATAAAAATGCTTGAATGGAAACCCAGCTGTGTGTTACAGTGTGTGTGTGTGTGTGTGTGTGTGTGTGTGTGTGTGTGTGTGTGTGTGTGTGTGTGTGTGTGTGTGTGTGTGTGTGTGTGTGTGTGTGTGTGTGTGTGTGTGTGTGTGTGCGTGTGTGCGTGTGTCCATCTGGAAGGTTTTCGTGGTTTGTAAAGAGGCAGCTGTGTGGCTCTTTTCTATCCTCTAATGGTTCTGGGCAACAGGAATTAGTGAAGATTAGGATTAGGACAAAGACCTAATCCTCCTCAACAATGTCTCCTCTTCCTCCTTTGTTTCTCCTCCTCACACACACACTTACACACACTTACGCTCACACACTGTATGTCTGCAGACGACACTGCCGTTGCCAATTACGGTGCCAAAGCAGCCGTCTCAATGGGCCATTGTGTGGGTTCTTGTGCTTTATTGGGAGTACATTCAATGTGGAGGGATTATAGAATCTACCCTCCTCTCTTCCTCCTCTGACTCATTCCTTCACTCATTCCTCTACCTTTTCCTGTCTCTCACCTGTCATCCTTCGTTTTCATTTCACCCCTAGAGGCTGATACTTCTGTTAGAAATCTGCCATTATTTTGTACAATATGATTAGTTGAGATTAATTATATGTTAATTGATCTTAAAATATTTTTGTTAATAGCATAAATAATAAATGCTTTAAAAGAAAACATTACTCACGGTCTACTTAGCTTTTTAAGGCCTTCATCCACATCTCTCCGTCTTCATCAGAATTAGCTCAGTTCCCATCACATAACAAAAGTTTGGTCATGTAACAGCTGGTGTTATTAATACAGCTGTCAGATGCACAATGTGGGTGAAAGCTCCAGAAAAAGGTACAGTGCCAGTCCAGAGACTGTACATAAAGATGAGCGCCGCACCTCCACTTCCTCCTGTTGTACAATGATTAAGCTAAAATATCCCACATGCTCAACCAATGACCATGATAGAATAGATATATTTTTGAGAAAAATGGTTTTGATATGTACTTTATGATCAAGATGATTTGGCTTCACTTTTGGGAGCTGTCATGTCGTCCATCATTACACACAGTCCATGATCAGTCTAATGAAATAAACTCGTGGGTTGCAATGTGGTAAATGTAGAATCAAGTGTTTTTGGAGCTTGACCCAGTCGAGGGATTAAAAGTCAAGAAATCAAGAAATTTAATTTAATTTGACTGCTTTTATGTATCCTTCAACATGTGCAATATATCTAGATCCATACAAGTTAAACTTCATTAGTCAGAGGTTGACAGGATTACATTCAGCTCTTTATATAAGGGAGATATCTGATAAATTCATGACATAGTTGTCATTTTCTTTTCTACCACAAGACTCCACACTTTCATTTGACTTCTTTCCCACAAATACCTTCCTAAACCACACCTGTACCATTCAAGCCTCCACAGCAGAGCATCAGACGCTGCATTCCTCTAGTGCGTGCGTGCGTGCGTGCGTGCGTGCGTGCGTGCGTGTGTGCGTGTGCGTGTGTGCGTGTGTGCGTGTGTGCGTGTGTGTGTGTGTGTGTGTGTGTGTTCATTAGCAGATGAGCAGATCAGATTATCCCAGTCAGGTCACGGGGTCATCTAATGTTCTCTATTAATGCACAGGGACAGGGTGCACTTAATTTATGACCCTATACAGCACTTGCATCACATATTATGTAAGAGCTGATTTTTGGAGAGGGAAAAGTTTGGATGTTTCTTACATGGGCTTACAGGATAGGCTTTTTGATGTAATGGTGCTACATGCTGCATTAATATGATTATTATATGATTACCATGGACATTTCCTTCTATTCACAGTGGTCCATTGAGGCAATGAAAGAAAAAAAATCTCCTTCATTAGTTTCTTGTACGAAGCAACATGATTCATTAAAAACTGGGTTTTAATTTTGAATAGTGTCTGTGCTTGTCTCATTTTTACCGTAATTACATTAAGCTATTTCATTAATTCACAGTTCAATAATAGTTTAATAATTGACTTTATTGATTTAAAACTGGAATCAGGTCTCTGTGTGAGTATTTATCCTGCTGGTTGATGATCTGATCATTCAGAATGTGTTGGTGTTAATTCCATCAGGTAACACTCCTCCAGATATTTCGTCTCCCTCCGTCCCTCCCTTTGCACCCACTGGCTCCATCTCCCCCCAACATTTCACAACTCAGCCTCGATGCTATCTGTTTTCTTATCTGCACATAAGCAGCGGACCACTGCAACATTTAGCCTGCAGTGTTTTAGTCTAGTCACAGTCTGAGAATAGGCTGATGGATAGATTGTACATTCAGAGCACTTAAGATGCACTGATCCCAGTCCAAGCTGAATTACGCTGTGATTGCCAACTGCTGGTGCACATGTTCACACTAACAGTGTTGGCATGAATATGCTGTATCAGCAGGGTATTGGTGAAAACTAGTAAAAATGTAGAGTATAGTATAGTATAGTACAGTAAAGTATAGTTTACACTATAAAATACTGTAACATAGCGCAGCATAGTTTAATTTGGTGAAGTATAATATAGTGTAGTGTAGCATAGCGAAGTACTGTATAGTGTAGCAGAGCATAATGTAGTATAGTATAGTGTGGTAAAGTAGTGTGGTGACTCTTAACTGTGACAAATAACCTCTGATCTCTGTGTGTATCCAAATTCCATCCATCCATCCATCCCTCTCTCCTCTCCTCTTTGCCTCCGTGGCCCCTTCCTCAGCCTTCTACTCCAGTCTCCCCCTGCATTTTAAGGCTGGATTCCTGGCAGTAGCCCACCTCCATGTGGCTATTAATAAAGCCATGAGTGAGACAGAAGCCAGAGTTTGAAGTATGATCAAAAACACATATTTACAAAAGTAATAGATATATGTACTGGTTTTTAGATCATAACTTGATTTATCACTTTACAAAATAACCTCTACTCTTTTTAGTCTGTGTATCTCCCTGTATTTACTAGTGAGTGGTTTGTCTGTGTAAGCTACTTATCAAAGCTATATGTTACGCTGCTCTGGAAAAACTTCTCCAACTTATTCTGATAAAGAATTGCTATTAATAAGAAATTAATATAGATTCGAAATAATCAAAGAGAAAAGAATGACACTGAAGGCAGAGCACAGCTGAAGTGTGTGTGTGTGTGTGTGTGTGTGTGTGTGTGTGTGTGTGTGTGTGTGTGTGTGTGTGTGTGTGTGTGTGTGTGTGTGTGTGCGTGTGTGTGTGTGCATGTGTGTGCACTTGCTGGGGGGTTTAACAGAGGTATGCGACCACTCCCTGGCTACCCCTGGTTCTCTTAATGACTTCCAGACAATAAGCCATGTTCCCGTCATCATCTCTGTGGAAACAGGTTAATAACTGACTGGCTGGTGGGATAGGTCACCCTCCTCACCCTCCTGACCCTCCTCACCCTCCTCATCCTCGCTGCCCTGTGGAACAAATAAGCCTTTCTGGAAGTCAACTTCAGGAGTAGATTTTAAGGTCGTCCCTTTAGCTCAATCCGCCTGGGAACACCGCACAAATTTCATTTAGCGAATAATGCCCGAAAGGCACTTAAAGGAAAATCGGTTTTAGAGGTTGAGTGACACTGTGCGGGGTCACGGGTGAGAGAGCAGGGGTTCCTGGCATTTTCAGGTTTTGTCAGAAATCAAGTTTCCCACCACAGGAGGGGGACTCAGATATAACTGCTGCTCTGGGCATTCTGGGAGCTCAGGAGACGAGCGAGAAGAAACGTGGCCTAGAGTTAATTTATCTGCCTGTCAGTCACTGTGAGGGTGAAATCCAAAATGTAAACTCCTCAGAGGCAAGGTGATGGAGTGTTGGGGGTGAGCAGAAGGCCAGTTGTGAATTCCCACTGCAGCCTAGCATGTTTTCACTTATACATGCCCAGGAGTAACTGCAGCCATACAGGGTGAATAAAAATGGAAAATAACATTTGATTAATGCTTAAAACATTCAGATACAACACAGCTGTAGAATTCAACAGTAGAATGAAGTGGCATTGTCAGAGTGTGCAGTGGAAAGAGAAACAAAGGAAAAATATGTAAAATTATTTTTAAAATGTGTGAATGCATTGTTTGAAGCTGCCCTATCAATCACATTCCACCAGATCTCAACAACAAAGTTGTCAAACAGTTGATAATCACAAAAAAGTTTTAAATAAATGCATCGCTACAGGTAATTTTGGATTCTGTCTGATTCAGCTCTGTAGTTTCTATGTGGGTGGTCATGTGTTTCATTGCAGGCATACTGGCCACAGGGCTGAGTATAACCACTGTACATGCCATGACGTGGGCAATGGTAATGTTTTCTCCAGCTGATGTCTGCTAATTCATGAGATCAGGACTCAGGATTCTGCAGGATTTAAGTCCAAACCAATGTCTTTGGTTGAGTCGTGTTGGCTGGAGTTGAATCCTTGCTTCACTGACATGAAGCTGGGAGACATCGAGGCTCAACCTCAACCTGTCTGGGTTACTACTCTGCTGAGATGGTTCCATCTTGTAACCTCAGATCATCAGCACCAATAATGAGACTTGGTTGGCTCCTTCATTAGAATAGTGCATATTATTTTACATTTGGACTAATAATGCAGTGGCCGTTATTGTCTGTTGGTAATGTTCTGTTCTCTGGTCCTGTGTTGATGCTCTGGAGCTACTTCAGAATTATTCCTTGTCATTAGTGAGTCCTCCTCAAACAGTTCTACAATAAACTGTCACTTTTTATTGTTTGTTTGCTGGACGTTTAGAAACAGTCTATGTTAGAAAACTTCTGCCATGAAGATTTTAGAGTCAAAGCTTTTCATAAAATGAAACTGAGTTTTCTTTAATACTATTCATGTGTGTGGTTCATATATAGGTCTGGGCTGTTATTGTTTGCATACATATCATGTCAGGTTTGTTGAGCAAGTGACACAATCTTCAGACCCAAGTTCACACCCTTTTTCAATTCAGCTCGATATACAGCATTACAGCAACAACACAAACATGCTTTTACTTCTAAGACAACTTGCGAAAGGAAGTGAGTCTATGAATATTGAGAGACTGTAGGTAGAGACTGTAGGCCGGCTATCATTGGTAAAGATTTTTCTCATCGACAATAAATGTATTATTGATCACTGCAAATGGAGTTAATCCTAATCCAGATTAACAAACATCCAGACATCAATTTTGGATCTATAGAAGATTAAATATTTACAGTATTAGGGAAAGTTTGTGGTTATGGTTAATAAAAAAGTTACATTTTAACTTTGTTTGTCCGTGTGGGAAAAGGGTTGTCTTTCTTGCATGACAATTCGGACTCCCTTCAATGCCCGTACACCACCCAGACCTCCACTACAATAAAAGGCACAATACTTCTTGCTCTGGCCCAAAATGTTGGCACTGGATGTAAATCACGAGGTGAAGATTTGTCCAATATCGATGTAATCCCTGGGGATACTGAGCTGAAATGACTAGTGGGGCCGCCTGCTCTTACTCACACCACCTATCCAGTTTAGTCAACTGTTTGTAAGCGATGGGAATTAAGGTAGAGGTGATACAGATTGTCTTTATTTGCTGACCTCTCACCTTCCTGCGGTGAGCATGTCAAGTCTCCTCCAGACATCGTCCCACCCTCCTCTGCCTCACTGCCAGGAATGAAAGAGCAGAGGAGGATGGAGGGAGGGAGGTGGAGAGGGAAGACAGGGGAGTCGCTCTCTATTGTTGCCACATGTTGGAGCGAGACATTACAGAGCAGTGAGTACAAGTCAAGAGTGAAAAATGATATTTTCCCCACAGCGAGCAGGACCTATTTCTCATAGATACTTGGCCTGAGACCAAGCTCTTCTTCTTCCATGAATCTTATGCTACACACCTTTAACAGTGGGAGTAGAAGCAGTTGGGAAAACTCACCAAATAAGGAAATACATCAGGTGTTATATGTTGTTATATATGCTATATATATATGAACAAATATATATTTATATAAAAGTGTGATTTACCATGGTGAGATGATGTTTATGGGATCGGTTAGAGAGGTTAAACTCCTTCGCAGATTTCTAATTGACTTATTTTAAATATTTGGCAGGTATCACTAATAACAAATACAGAGCAAATGTGATCCATCATGTTTAACTAGGTTATATATAGCTGCAGTGTCACAAGACACAATAGTAATACGTGGTTTCTGAAACCTGTTATTGGTTCAAAGTTTGTCATAAAATTCTGATGAAAACTAAAAAAAAAGTCATGTAGTATCTAAGTAATAGAGGAAAGTTTAGTTTGTTGGTAGTGTTAAAGCTAGGGTTGGGAGCAAGAGTAGACGACTCTTTGAAAATATGCAACCAATACATCTCAACCCCTCCTATCAGCCCTCTTGTCAAAGCTACGCCACCAAAACACATGAACTTGCACTGACAACTGCTGAAAGACGACTTTTCCGTGATTTGCTTGGTAACTTCTGGCTATCGTTTCTCAGTCCGAACGAAATTTACAGTCCCGAGAGGGCCACAAACACTGACTTTTATTTTCCAGAAGACTTTATTTATTGATGGCAATTAGGAACGTGGAGAAAATTGCAAAAAATGAGATAAAAAGTGTTTCAGAAACAACTTACAGTACGTTTCAAGAATGCCCAGTGTTTTACCAGATGCCAAACAGAACATTGGATTTCAATGTGTTGCTTGCAAAAGTGAGAATTTTGGATGGAGGATAGCACAAGAGGAGAAAGCTCATCAAGTGTCCAAAAGAGAAATTCTTCACCCTCTGAGTTTGTTCAGTAATGAACTATCCACTGTCTCTGCCACCAGGGAGGTAGAAACCCCTCTGTATCTCTCAAAATAAACAAGAGGTATGATCCCCTTTCTTACATTATAAGAGCACATTGTGACAGATCTGTAAAACATGAATCAACCCATGGTTTAAGACGCTGTCAGAAGACAAGCACGTGTTAAATCAGGCCTCGTCAGCAGCCGACACTGTAACTTCCATTCAGACAGACTTTTATGTTTATAAAGAAAACCTCCCCCTGTTCAGTGGCTCTCACCTGCAATTTGTGTTTTATATCTTCTCTCTTCAAAGGCCGCGCATTTTTTCCACCTTCAACCCAAAGGGGGGTTCCCTGCGATTTTTCGAGCAGAGAAATTGCAGTCTGTGTAAGTGTATTTGAAGAACAGGTGGTCTGAGTGTGCCTCTGAGATGATTCCTTTATAGGAGGAAATTACAGAGCAGAGTCCTCTGCCTCTAACTGTTGACTGAGCAGAAGTCTGATCGCTTTACAGTAGCTGTGTGAATACAAGTGCATGTTTCTTCCTTCATATGTATCTGCTGATTGTGTTGCATCCTGTGCTTTTGGATTATTGTCATATTAAATTGCAAGGTGGTTGCTGTAGTTGACATTGATGCATGACAGTTTACAAGCTTCATAATAATTGACAGTATACTTGTAAGTCTTTCCTGTCACCTCACGCATTCACATAACTGCCATGAGCACAAAGGCTGCATTGTGACTTCATGCGCCTCATGGGAATCTCTGTTAGTGCATTTATTTTGCAAATTAAAATGAGAACTTTTGGCACCCATAGCGGTGAATTTATCTTTCACTCTCACACACACACACACACATACACACTGGTAGTCATTGGAGGGATGCCAGCCTTCCTCCATTGTTCAAGTGTTCTCGTCCTCCACCACCCAAAGGCCCAGTGAAGCTCAGATGTCTCCCTGAGAGAAAGAGACAGAGACAGAGGGACTGAGGACAGTTTGTGAGAGGGAGGGATGAAAGAGGAGCTAACAGAGAGAAGACCTCTGGTTACCCAATCCCATGTCACACCTGATGAATCTTCAATTAAAAAAAATAAGTACATGTACCGTTTGAGGGAGTTTCAGGATGTTCACATTCATACTTTATGAAAACAAGCAGGAGGCATTATAGCTCTGGCATAAATTAAATTAATGAAAATTATTCAAAATATACAAAATATACAAATAATAATATTCAAATATGATTCCATGTAGCACAGTAACAGGGTCCCAGCTGCCGTTAGACCAGATATATGTTAACACACCTCCTTTGTGTCCATCCAGGGTTCCTGACAGCTCAGCTCAGTCTATTCTGGTGTCATCGTTCCTACTTTTAGCCATTTATCAGTAAGGGGCAAACACTAATACTCACGTGTCGGCCAATCAAGTGAAACGTGACTTGTAGTGTGGTACAGAGTCGGAGTAAGTGAAGGTGTCACCAGCTGAGAGTTCCTAGGACTGTCACTGGTCAAAAATATTAGATTAATAATAATGCTTTATTAGTCTTTAGCCATTATAGCGGTATTGTTTTTTTTCGCATTTAGGTCAAAGCTCAAAGATTAATATTAAAAGAATACATTTTGCCTAAGAAACTGTAAATAAAATATTATTTAAGATTCCTCCTAGTGTCCCATGCCCAACCCCTCCCCAAAATGTCAGGAGAAGTTAGTATAATCCTTCTAAATATCAAACAAACTAACACACAACCTAACCTCCTTCTATGGACATTGAGTCACTTTAGAGCAGCTGTATATTTACACAGGTTTATAGTGCTGGTGCAGGTTTATAGTATCTATCAACAGCTACACGATGTACAAATATTTACTGTGCAACACTGACCTGGTAGATGATTGCAACCCTATCACCTGTCCACATTGGACAGATGATAAACTTCCAGTCATGAGTAGAGGAAATAATGTTTTCTTTTTCATTCCCTATCCTGATAAAAATGATCCCAAATGATGTATTTGGCACATTGGGAAGAAAGTGGAGAAATTGATAAAGCACGAACGAAGAAATTAAATGTTTGAAATCTGGTCATTGTAAAGAAGCAAAAAATTCAACCTCACTTCCATGCTGGGTGAGGTAGATATTAACGTGGGGCTGCTCTGCAGATTGTAGACGCTGAGTTGCTGATGTCTGGATTTGAATAGAAAGCGACATCCTTAAAACAACAGATATCAGTTTATGTGTGTGCTCATGTGGGTCTTCACGAATGCTCGTTTAGGCAAATGTGACGCGTGTATCTCAGGTTCTCAGGTCCCTCGTCGGTACTGTGTACCAGTTTGTTCTGCCAGAAAGCGAGACCTCGAGATACCAGGGAGTTTACAGGAAACTCAGCAGCTCAGCGATCATATTTCCCCCTCTGACCCACAGTGGACGTCTGATGATCTCAGTACTTAAGCCAGGGGAGCTCCCCTCCCCAAAGCCAGACACTCTGAAATTTGTCTCCCTCCTCCTGCTGGATAGCCAGCTGTTTCCACCCCACTGCCCCGTCCCTCTGTGACATTTCCCATCAGGCAATGTACAACTGTTCCCCTCTGACTCCCTCACCTTCATACCCAGTGATATAAGGTTTTCATTTTTTCCCCTTATCCTCTTTCAGGAGTGGAATTGCCCCTTTCTGAAATGACAACCCATCCACAACCCCCACACAATTCTCTCTCTCTCTCTCTCTCTCTCTCTCTCTCTCGCTCTCTCTCACACACACACACACACACACACACACACACACACACACACACACACACACACACACACACACACACATATTCCTTCCCCCAACAGCATTCTTATGAGGTGACCTCAGCCCACGGACACACATTTACACTCTCCCAGCCATTTCAAGTGAGCAGTGTGTGTGTGTGTGTGTGTGTGTGTGTGTGTGTGTGTGTGTGTGTGTGTGTGTGTGTGTGTGTGTGTGTGTGTGTGTGTGTGTGTGTGTGTGTGTGTGTGTGTGTGTGTGTGTGTGTGCGTGACAGTGTTGGGTTTCTCTCTTAGTTTAGTTAGTTTTAGTTTTGTTTGTCCAGGTTTTCAGATATCCATCTCTAGAATCTTGTGCCTTCAACCAAAAATGGAGGTAAATGAGGTCAAGATATTTGTGGTGCTCGCAGCACTGCAATATTAAATTCACATATCAGCAGCAACATCTCTTTTCTCTTAGGGCACCTTGTTCATATGAAAAATCCACACAACACACTGCCAGAAGTTTTCATTGGGACTATTTCTTCAGCAGAAAGTACAGGTCCATTGTGGGCTGCTATTGTTAAATGTGATTTTGTTGTTTTCCTGTGACCATCACAAGTGGACATTTTATTCACTAGCATTAAAGTGGATTCGAGGTAAAAATCTCAAAGACACAAAACCCAAATAAAACACAAGACACTCGACAGAATAAGATGATTTTTGTTTTGTTAAAATTAGGCGAATTGTTCTCATTTGGTGACTTAAGACGGACTGATATTTAATCAGTTTGTTATAGGCCATAGCAGTTTGCCTGGAAATGAGTTGCCTATTATAATTATTATAATTAGTCTCTCTCCTCAGTCTCTCTCCTGTACTGTCAGATCCTAATACTCTTTTATTTTAGTTTTAAAATGTCTTAAAATACTTTTAAATCCTGTAATCTTATGTCATCTTACGACATGCTTATGTCATCAATAGATAAATGACTGTGTGTTTTTTAAAGGGATCACTTACAGTATAATGACGATTGCACATCAAATTTCAGACTCCACAATTCATTTAAGCTCTATAGAGAGTTTTTGCTTCTTTAGGCTCGTTGTTTTGGTATTTGGTTCTCTACCTATTATTATCAGCATCATTTCCAAATCCACTGTACACTGTCTGACCAGCACCAGACCAGAGATGAAGCATTTAGTAGCTTCAGGTTTTCTGTATAATTACATCCTCTATCTACAGATCCCCCTTAGGGTCATCTAAGAAAAAGAAGAAAGATCTGTACTGTCTGTTTAAAAATGTTTACACTGTTTATAAACCATAATGTTAGAATATAAACCAGTTTTCCCTGCAACCCCAATTAAAGCACAATAAATATGATGCTACACAATGAAAGCTGCAAATATCCAATGGAAAACACAATATAGCATGAATTCTATTCTAACATTTTACATTTATACCTAGATAAACTGGATTTATTTTTGCAAACCTGTGCAGATGGTTTACAAATATTTGGCAGAGATTATAAATCCGAGAGCACAGTTTATAATTTGTTTGCACAGATTATAAACTGAGAGTACAGATTTACACTTCCCTCTTTTGCTGACTCTTGTTGAGGGGGCTCCATATCTATCTGATCACGTAGTGGTTTATGGGCAGATGCTGCAGTTTTGCTTCCAAACATGCTGAGTTTATCCAAACACAGAATGAATGCATCAGATGCATCATTGGAGAAATAACATTCTCAGTCAAACGCAGCACAGAAATGGACGGTGTGTATTTGACATCAGAGTATGAAAAACAAGCAGCTGTTCATTTGTTACTTGTTAAAGAGCAGAGGACCTCCTACATGGCTGCCTGAGGGTGTGTTATGTTCCCGTTTCAAAATTTGTGAGACCAGCACACACACAATGTGACCCTGAGAAAACGTGCACAGCTATCAGTGCTGCACTATTGACCTGAGTAGTGTTGTTCTGTTCCAAAGGGGCCGACTATCAATGCGCTGTGCTCCGTCTGTCTTGCCACATGGAAAGTGACAGCTTGACCCACAACCTATGTGGGTCAGCAGCGCCGTGCGGTCAAGAGTTTAAGATAGAAGTATCTGCTCTGGATGGTAATTAGCTGTTTCCATGTGGCTAATTGTGTTTGGAGAGAGAGGAACGCGAGCCTCCACCGAGGATCTGCTCTGATCACGGAGACAGGAAACAAATGGGGGTCACAGAGACACTGAACCCCAGATGCTAATGATGTTTGACATTATAACCTGATCTCAGTCATTTTAGTCGTGCTGCCAGATCGGCAGACAGATTTTGGCTGCTCTCCTCGTCACTGTCAATGACAGCAGTGCCTGATTTTAAACAAAGGCTTTGCAGTTCTTATCAAGGGGAGATAGGTGCACAGAACAGAGCAGAACGCTGGTGCCTCTCACACCTACAACACTTCTCTGAAGTCCATGCCGCCAAATGTGCAGCGTTATCGACTATGAGCTGAGTCACACTGCGTTGATTTGTTTTGTCTGAAGTCATGTCAGAAAATCCCATGTGTTGGAGAGAAGTCTAAAATCTGAATAGAGTGAAATGGTCCAACAGTGACTCAATAATCACAGGACATCTGGATTCATTTTTTGTTCAAACAAGAGGAACATGATCCCCTGACTCTTTTTCTTTGATACAAACACAACATATTAGCGATAGAACAGCTTGACACAGAACTCTGTTTTGTTCGGATCAGATTTTAATCCCCTTTGGCAAAAAATACGACAGATCAATACCAGAATGATTCATTCACCAGGCGAGTTTCAAAACCGGTTTTCCAGCTTGGACAGTGTTCTAGACGTAAACATCTACTTACAATCATCCTACTCTCCAGTGAAGGTCAAAGATGACCTCATGCTGCTTAAAAAGCAATAAGCATTGTTAGTGTGTTAGTTAACTATGACTCAATGTGTGTTTCAGAGCATTGAGCGAGAAGAGCCAATAGAAGTGGACCCCGCCCCCACACATGCAGGCCTGGAGAATGGTCACGCTGCCACAACAGGTAAACACATCATAACTGTGTCACACCATGGCAGTGCTCATCTCACAGATTATATGAAAATGCAAACTGATGTGAACCAACTTGATTCAAGGTTGTTTGCTACCACAGCATCCATTTTTGATTGAAGGGATAGTCCACCTTACACGTGAAGATCAGTTTACTCATGAGAACATGTATTTAATATCCATTGTGACCCGTGTAGAAAATACAGTTGGGGTAAGTTATTCTAACAGAGAGCCTGGGCTACAAACATAAAGTGTGGATTATGAAAAACTTAATTAGTTCCCCAGATAGAGAAGATCTCGAGTTGACCATGTTCCAGTACAACAAGTCAAAGGTTGTGTTGTGTGTGATGGAAGAAGTATGGTTTGCTCTAACCAGGTTAGCCATTGCTAGCAATACCAGTTGATGACAACACATTGCATAGTATTTTTGTGGATCTAAAGAATATAGCATCATGTCTACAGATACTTTGTCAGCCCTCTGAGTGACTGATTTAATGAGACACAAATAAGACTTCTGATGATAAACAGTTTATCATGACAGCTTTCAACACTGTTGATGCGCAGAGCAGCCATCTTGGATTTTGAGGCAGGGTAGGTGACAGCAGTGTTGGGAATCTGACTTCAGTGGGAGTTTCAGTTTAAAATTGTCACAATGGAACACACATCAAAAAACATGCTGCTGACCTGAATGTCAGGCTTCCTATTTCCTCTGTTTGCATTAATTTATCATTCTCATTTAGTTTGTTTCTTGTGTATTCATCTTGAATACTAAATATTTGGATTCAGCTACATTTTATAAAATTATTACTTCACTCCCTTTTTTGCTCTGTTTTGGTCTCCACCAACTTCTGAATAAAACAAACTCCCTTTACTATGTCTGTTTTTTTGTTTCTATTTGCTGGGCAGTTACTGTATAGTTTATCAGACCTGAAAAATGAAATTACTGAATAGAGTTTGTGAGACAAAACACTGCTAAGCTAAAAATGGCTAAAATGATCCACTGAGGGAAACTTTAGAGGATCATTTTCTGTGGTCTTGTTACCATGGGCAACCCCTTCCACACTATATATTGTATAGTGATCTGAATTACTGTTGCTAAAAAAATGATTGTGCTTTGACAATTTACATTGATGTGATCATTTAAAATCTTTTTATCCAACTAGAACATTCAATGTTGGTACACGGAGAGATCTCTCCACCCGTTGATTTCCCACACGAGCACACAGCCCCTGTCGCCATGCGGATGCCTCACCTCCCCATCACCGCCACAACCAAGACAGCGGAGCTCAAGGGCTCTCCCAACTCTCCCAACTCTCCCAGCAGTCCCGTTGATTCTCGGTCCTCCCCTGTCTTTGAGGCCTCGTCTCCTGGTCAGTCAACTACAACATTCAACCAGCCTCAACCAATAGAAGAGTCTTCACTTCAATCAGGTAGCTGACTGACTCAATTTGACCGATCTGTTGTTGTTTTTTCGTATTAAACATGAATGCAGCATATCAAGGTATTTTGTAAAATCCTTAAACTGACTGTTTCTTTTCTATTTGTTTATGTTAGTATCTTCTGTGAAGACATGGACCCCTACACCTATCAGAGCCCTCGGATCCCCCCGCCTTCAGGGTGAGTCGTGCCTGCAGTCACATACAGTATCTAGTATGGGACTGCAGAATTGTGGATCTGATTTGCTCTTAATGTTTGTCTTACAGAGAAGGCAAGTTCAGCTCCTGTTAAGTCAGTGACCTACTCAGGGTTACAGCAGCATGATAGGTGAGTGTAACGTGATTGAGTAAGGACATCTTTAAGGACAGGTTTCATATATTTTATGTGTCTTACACTTCTGTGCCTCCACCCTGCAGAGATGGTGATATAAACAGTGACAAGACCTATGGACAGGTAGGAGAGAGGAGGAGGGAACTAGTGAGGTCACAGACTCTGCCTCGTAACATTGGTGCTCAGGCTCGTCGATCTATTTTTGAAAGACTCGACTCTGAAGCAACTAACAGGTAAATGCAATTTAATGCTGCATTTTAGCAACATGGGAATAATGGTAGATAAAATATTTATGCATCTTTGTTGCCAACTTTCCAACTTCTCCTGCACAGCCGTCCCAAACCAGTGGAGTCCAAATCCAAACTAAAGCGGTCTCAGAGTTTTGGGGTATCCAGCGCCAGCAGCATCAAACAGATCCTTCTGGAGTGGTGCCGATCCAAGACCATAGGCTACCAGGTAAGATACCTATCATTATCTAGCAGACAAAACTCTGACTATGTTATTCTGTAATTGAACATTACATTCTATACTGTGCATTTAAGGTAATATAGTATCAATTCATCCATATTTCATAACATTTGGTCAATATATTACAAGTTGCTACTTGGCTCCAGATAAACTCAAAGCTTCTAAAGTGCCCATTTACCACAAATTGCATAAATATTACGCTACTGCTCCACATTTTCCAGGACAGATCCAAATCGATTACCTTTTAGAATGTGGTTTCACTTAGTGCCAGACAGTGACTCTTCATTTCACTTCATAGCATGAAAATGAATTGGAAGAGGTTTGCTTGAGATTCTAACCCATTGTGTCTGGTTCTATTGTAGTTTAAGTCACATTATTGTTGTATGGAGATGTAGTGGTAAACTGTGTATCCACATCCTGTGTTTGAAGTTTGAAGCAGGGCTTTAAAGTCAGCAGCAGAGGCTTATAAATTCATTTGATCCTTTTCAAGATGCTTTCCAGCTGTTAGTCCCTTGACTTTTACTTCACTGGCTGTTTTTCAACTGCAGAGTCATGTCATAATAATGTTACACTGACAGATATAGATTCGTCAGAGATTTGAAGAGAAGTATTTGCAGTATATGTCTGAAATTTTCTTTCTTTCAAAGAGTTAGATGAATAGATGTAATAATCTTATATATTATATTCCCTGCCTTGCTTAGACTAGAAGCAGAGGGATAATAGCTAGCTGGCTCCCTTCAAAATTAAACACATACCTGTGTATTTAAAGCTCAACAAATATCACATCATGTCTAATTTGTTTAAACCATACGCAAAGATGTGCTTGTTTCGTGGTTAAAGAAAGAAACAGTTACACCATCTAAGTCCCCATTAGAGCACAAATTATATAGTTCCTACATTTCTCTTTCTGTAAAGGTTGAAGGAAAAAGATACATGGGAGTTATTGAGCTTTTGACGTGATGGTAGATGGATTTTCTTACCTTTGGACGAGGCAAGGTTAGTTATTTCCCCCCCTGCTTCTAGTCTTCATGCTAGAGGCATAAGCTAATTTCCTCCTGGCTACAGCTTTGTGGACCTACGTGCTGCACACTCATGACAGTGGTATCAATTTTCTTGTCTCTAACTCTCAGAAAGAAAGCGAATATGCACATTTCAGAAAATCGCACAGACAGAGATAAATTTGCAGAAGCTTGCAAGAAGTAAGGAAACCATTTAAAGGAAAAGATTACAGCATGCTTTAAAAAAGTGGCCTGCAGTAATGTGATGTTTACGTAGTTTGTTGTAAATGGGTGAAGGTCGCAAAATTTCCAGCACGGTGCTTTTGAATTTGAATATGTCTGAGATGGGACATAAAAGTAGTCGGTTTTAAATTAGCCTCGCTCCATATAGCTTTAACCTGTCAGCACATAGCACAGCGTTAATGTGTTAATCATCTACCTCTCAACCAGAGAGCTGCAGTATGTGGAGGTGAATATCCTCGTAAATCCAAGGTGTGTGTAATTGTATGTATGTGAGGGTGCAGGGCTGAGGTAGTTGAGGTCATGGTACCATTTTCTTTTCACAGCGCCGTGTGCCAGCTGCTCCATGTGGCTCTGGTTATGGCCACAGTCAAGCTAAACTGCTATTAACTGGCAGCAATAAACATTCACGCACACATGAGAGGGAGATGTTCATCCAGTGACTTGACATGCTGCATTTCATTCAAGGCAAACTCCAGACTAATGAAGGGCAGCCTTGAGATGACATGACTTCAAAAGCATGTAATAGACCCAAAGCTGGAGCGGCGAAGAAAGTCTGTTTTATCCATCATAATTATAGGCCAGTCAGTGAATGGAGAGATGTCTTTATGAAGCTCCGACGAGCTGCCAGTCAGTTTTACAAGTCATGTTTCTTTTACCTCTCTTAAATGTTTTTCTTGTGCACACGGAGGTCTGAAGTGATCTCACGGAAACACATGCCACATCATCACCAAATGTTTTTCTTTGTTGCTCTGTAGAACATCGACATCCAGAACTTCTCGTCCAGCTGGAGTGACGGGATGGCGTTCTGTGCCCTCGTCCACTCCTTCTTCCCCACTGAGTTCGACTACACCATTCTGTCGCCCGTCAACCGTAAACACAACTTTGAGCTGGCCTTTGGAACTGCAGAGTGAGTGAAAGCCATGTCAACATTTTAAAGAAATGTTTTGTTTAGAAGTTTACCAGTTATTCTTATGACATGATGCAGATTAATTCCTTTTTTTTCATTTTGTAGAATTTATCATTTTGATCATATATGATCAGTTCAACATATATGACCAGTTCAACTCATGCAGACATTTTTCAACATATCGTTTGGATGGCCAAGGGATTATGTAGAGACATTCACAGTCTGCCCTCCAGGGATTCCCTGATTAGTCCGACCACCACCACCATGAGGTTGACCTTTTGTTTTGTTTTGTCATGAAATATCTCAACAGCCCCTGAAAGAATTAGCATAAAACTGCAGGAGATTGATGTAATAACTTCTCATATATCATCAGAACTAAAACCTGCTAAACTAATGACATCCCCATCAACTTCAGCTGTTAAACTAAGTTGTTGAACATGGGTTCAACACATATTTGCTTTCTTTCAAGAGGAGTGATACCACTGCCATGTCTGTGCATAGGGCAAAGTATGGACGTTGAGGTGGATGGCTTAGCTTAGTTTAGCTCCCTGTACGTCATTCAGTTTAATCTGTACTCACACAGAAAGTGAAGAGTAGTTGTTTTTGGTGTGTCTGGAGTTATGAACTGTAACTAAGTTGGATCATAAGGGCCACTTAAAGGGTCATTTTGTAGAATTAAGTGACATCTAGAGGTAAAGTTGCATGTTGCAGCTAATTACCCCCCACCTCACCCTCCCCTGCCAAACATATAAGAGAACCTGTGGTAACCTTCAGTTGTCATAAAATCTCAAAAGGTGTTTAGTTTGTCCAGTTTGGGCTACTGTAAAAAAACATGGTTGCCACCATAGAGAGGACCTACTCCCAATGTAAATATAAAGTATTTAAATATAAAGGGCTTATTCTAGGGTAAATAAAACAACAATTTGTTTGAAGCATCTGTTGAGTTATATTTTATATAATGACCTATACTTTTTAGGTCTCAAAAATAATTTCAATTACAATTTTATTTGTATAGCGCCAAATCCTAATATACATTATCTCAAGGCACTTTACATAGAAGGTCAAAAATAATGTAATCTTTAATATTTTGTCACATCCGCTCTACATTATCATAAGTATCGGGACTTTCGAAGAAACTTTGTCTACTCCAACAGAAAAAAACCCATAGACTCAGAGGAAGTTTCTTCTTTAGTGGAGGAGGAAATGTTTGGCAGTGGTCGCCTGTACATCGTTGGTTACATCTGTGTGATATTCAAAGAAACAGAAACAGTGAGATTTGTTATCAAGGTTTTTTTTCAGGAGTAAAACTTTTTTTTTCTTGTTAAATTACAACTTTATTCTCATAAGATTACAACTTTCTTCTCAATTACAACCTTATTCCTGTAATATGATGACTCTATTCCCGAAATCTTTAAAAAAACTCACTAAGGTCGTCAGGTTTATTACCATTTCACCTTTACAAAGACTTCTAATTAAACCTGTACTCACCTATCACCTATCTGACAACCTGCCCTGTGACTGGAGACACTGCACAGACACATTGTCTGATCCACTGGAGTTTCTCAAGAAATAGTTCCATTACATAACTCCATATAAAACCACACATTTCTGTCTGTGTACAAGAAAAACAGAAGAAAATAAGATACAACGTGTTCATTATTGAGCTTTATGGGGGCTGGTAGGAATATTTTTGAACTCTGCAGAGAAGCAGCCCCCTGCTTCCGGCATGTAAATAAATAGGATAACCACTTCACAACACCAGCTGGAGGCAATGAATTTGTGGTGACTGCTTCCGACCAAGAAATAGTCCCCCATTGTTTTTCCACACTCGTTTTTGAACAGATTAAACAAAGGCGGTGGTTCATGTTAATAAGTGAGATTCAGAGGTGCTGGTTGATGGATTTTCTTTTACATTTGTGGACAGAGCCAGTTCTGCTGCTTCCCTCTGTTTCCAGTCATGATAAATCAAGCTAATTGTGTGCTGTCTCTGCCCTCATCTATAGCACAACAATAAAGTGACTAGTATCAATCTCCTCAGCAAGAAAGTGGTCAAGTATTTTCTGTATTTTCCCCAAAATGTCTAAAAAAAACTATGCAAAAACAGCAAATACACATTTGTTTGCTGGGGGTTGGTTGTGGTTTTTGGATTTTGCCTTTAAGGATTTATTGGTCTTAAGTGCATCAACAATAAATGTTTTTTTTTTCATTTTATTTTATTGTGGGTGAATGTTCCTTAATTTGTATTCTTTGTTGGTTTTATTTTATGGTCCTCTGTATTTTACGACACAACACCACACAAACATTTTATATGGCAATTTTCCTGCCGATCCTGTCTGCTTCACCAGACTTTCTTCTTTTAGGTGTTGGGCGTGCATTCCTGTTGCCTGACCGCATAGCTTCACACAGCATGGCTTATTGTTACTGTTACAGATACTGCTCCAGCAGGCTGCACTGTGTAGATTAGACATTATACAGGCGCATAGTTTGGACGTGGACTTAAAGATACCCCTTGATTCATGAATGTATTGTTATTATTTTAAGACTGCTGTTGAATTAAGCTGATTTGACTGAAAAACAATATTCACTTGGTCACAGAATCAATCCGTTATATACAGGGGCAGCTTTAGAGTTGACCTCTTAAAGAGATCACAGAGCAGAGACTTATAGGACAATAAATGCATTTGAATTATTACATATATAAGGTCCTACTCAAAACATGTTTGTGAGAATGTAAAGGAAAATGAGTATGCAAGACCTGATGTTAGATATATAACTATATGATGTTAGATATACAAATATTGGCTGTGTTGTAAACCTTTTGTTGATACAGCTCAGTCATGTGTGTCACCTCTCATATGACGCAGTGTTGAAAGAACAGAAAATGAATTATCAACCATTTTGATCATAAACTAGGTCGAGCAAAAATATGAAACCTGGTCCCAGGTTAAAAGTGTAATAGTAGTGTCCATCCACAGGATGAGTAAAATAGCAGCAGATGAAGTATGATAGCAGCATTTAAAGTTAAAAAAAAATCACAACAGGTGAAATGACTAAAAAAATTGACTGGTGCATGTTTGCATTAAAAAAGTAGTTCAGAGTTAAGAATTAATATGATTGATATCATTAATAATATTATTGTAGGTATTAAACATATTCAATTAATATTATTGCTTTTTGATTTGCTGATGAGAAAAAAATTGCTATTTTAATATATTAGTTTGGATTTCCTGTTATTTCTTGAACTAGTCAATAGACCAGACAACCTTCAGTTGATTCAGCTGACACATTTTGATCCACAATTTCTGCTGTTTCGTTGTACATAAATGTTCTTTATGAGGTTTAGAAAACAATGAAATTAGGATTTTTCAAAGGGTTAAATCAAATTTAGGTTTAGATTGAACCATACAAAAAGAGCCTTCCCCTCTGACTTGTGTTTCTCTGTCTGTGTGTGCAGAGTGAAGGCCGGCTGCGATCGGCTGATTGAGGTGGACGACATGATGATCATGGGTCGTAAACCAGACCCCATGTGTGTTTTCACCTATGTCCAGTCCCTCTACAACCACCTGCGCAAGTTTGAGTGAAGCTTAAACGTCAGGGATCCACGGTTCTCCTTTTACACTCAAACTATTTCAGCCTCCACCTGCAGCAGTTGGTTCTTCCTCCTTACCTCTCAGCTGGATGGAGATACAGAGCTGGTTTGGTAGCACTTTGAAAAGACTATGCTGTCCCCTGGTGGTGGATTAGTGGACACTCCAAACGGTGCAGAAAAAATGCTCACAGATGGGAAAATGTCTCGTGGGGGGAACATAGTGTGTGTGTGTGTGTGTGTGTGTGTGTGTGTGTGTGTGTGTGTGTGTGTGTGTGTGTGTGTGTGTGTGTGTGAGTGTGTACAGTCCAATACTGTTTTTTTGTATGTGTGTATCTGTGTGTATGTAGATGAGATATATTGGGCAAAGAGTTGTAATGTTGATGTGTTGTGTAAGTCGCCACAAAATGTGTGTCTCAATATTATCCTTTTACACTGCAACAATAGAATTGATGCTTCAATTTTGTTGAAATTGTTTGTGACACTTGACTATGAATTGCCTCACAATTATGTAAAAAAAACACCCACACATGGGAAAGAATATCTTATGACAAAAAAAAATCAAGGATTGCTGACTGATATTTACATCCACAAATGCTTTGATATTGTATCACTGAGATGGGGGTGAGATACAGGAAATGAAATTAATAAACTGTGCTGTTTGACAAATAAATGCAGATATTGTGTTCAACAACACCTCACAATCATTTAGTACAACCCAATGATTTTTTGCCTCAACAATGAAAATTAATAGTTTGGGTCACATTTATTGAGTTATGAGAATTTTTGGTAAAATTGTGTTGAGCCATGCAAGAACAGTAGATGAGGTGAACGAGCCTCTCCTTCACACTCAGAGAGATTATTAATCGACACAAACAGAGCTGACATCTTGTAGTAAATACAGAAATGCAAAGATTACTGAGGTCAGCCTGGTGCTTTTCATTGCTATCAAGAGTCATAATCTCACCACAACAACATAATTCACTGTCAAACATGTCAGTTATAAACTATATTGCGTCATTTGAGCATTTGACTCTGCAAACATGGAGCGTATATTACTTTTATGACACACAAGTGATAAAAAGTAAATTTCTTATTCCTATCTTTACTTCAGTATTTGGTTAATTTTACTTTTTTCACATTTTTAATATTATGACATTTCAAAAGCAAATTTAAATAGATGTTATTAAATTTGCCATATTTTCACATCCAACCACATCTATGGTTGGAAGTGAGACCCCAACAACATGTGGCCTATCATTCTGCTAACTGTAGGTAAAGGAAATGTCTGTGGACATAATGAAGCAATTAATGAATTAATATAGTGTTAATTCATTATTATTATTATTATTATTATTATTATTATTAGCTATTTTCCCTGATATTTGATCTGTATACACACATTTTATTATGCAGGAAGCACAACACCCCCAAATATCTTTAAAGTCTTTAATGACTTGAGAATGACGTAGAATGCAGACAGAGGTGAAAAACACCTGGATTTGCAGGGCGGTGGGTGTGGGAGGTCTCCATCTGATCTGGGTATAAGAAGTGGAAACTCCTCCTCTTGTTGGAGCAGTTGATGTATGAGCGCGTGTCTGTGTGTGTTTGTGTGTCTGTTTGTGGTAATGGCACTGTTCATGGATCCAGACTTCTCTTTACTCAAGCAGAACCAGCAGAAAGACATGATGGATTTTAAAGCGTTATTTGGAGAACAGGATCACTGTAAAGGTAAGTTATTATGATGATGATGATGATGATGATGATGATGATGATGATGATGATGATGATGATGATGATCATTATTATTATTATTATTATTATCATTATTTTATTATTATTATTATTATGACATTGTTATTATTAATAATCATACAAATTCAAGTAATCACTGATAATGAGACTCTTTGATATATATATATATATATTGATATTAATAATAATTTCATCTTTTAAAAATATATTAAATCAATTTATTTCGTTATGATAATAATTAATATTATTATTGTGACATATTTTGAAGCAACTTTGATAAATATGACGTTAATCAACAAAAAATAAATAAAAGCAGAAATGAAGCCTAAAAAAATATCATTTAAATAGCCAATGGAATTATTATACTACCTGAAAATATAACATTAACATTAAATAAATTTAAGTTGCCCTTTTTCAATTTGTAAAACAGCACCAATTAAATAATTTTACATAATTTCAATTTTATCAACAAGTTTGTTCATATTAATCGCCTGCAAACGCCTTAAAAACATTTCCTAGCCAAACGATACCCTCCTCCTAATGTCTTTTATTTGATATTATGCAGTATTGAATTTGATTGTACCTGAAAGTTTCCCTCTCATGTGTGGAATCGCTAGAAGATGCCGGGTCCTCTCCGGAGCCGGAGCGCGCCGCGGGCTGCCTGGAGGCGCAGAGGAAGAGGAAGAGGACCATCTTCAGCCGAGCGCAGCTGTCGGAGCTGGAGCAGGCCTTCAATGTCACCCCGTACCCCGACATCACCCTGAGGGAGAGGCTGGCTGCACACACACACCTGCCCGAGAGCAAGATACAGGTAGGCAACCTACATCCATTTAAAACTATAAACATTCAAATTCTCACCTGCCAACATGACAGGTCTTTGATGAAAATAATGAATGTTGCTCATCAACTTCTACAGTAGAAGAAACATGTCATATTGTTTTTATTCACATTCATATTTTATATTTTTAAAGTGGCTGTGATCAATATTTGTATAGGCTATTAATTATTGAATAAACAACTACTTCAAGGCCCATATTAATTGCTGGATGTAATCTTTGACCAACACAGTGTTTAGCTCTTGCAATTCAGTTTTATTTTTCTGACCCACAGCTTTAATATTTCTGGTTCACTGCACTCTCACTGTTATCAGACATTTCTGTTTGTTTCCACTGTCACTAGTTGACATTACTTTGGGTTTGAATATTGACCTAAGCCATGCATTGCTTTTGAAGGGGGTGTTGCTACATGAATGAGGGTGAAACCAAAAGTAAACTTCACATGACCCCCCCACATTAAAAGCCATTTTCCACAGGTGTGGTTCCAAAACAGGAGAGCCAGAAGTATCAAGACTGGCAGACTCCCAAAGTCTGTCACCAAGCCTGTCCAGGGAGGGAGAGGTGCTGTGGAGTCCTCCCCTGCACCCATGACCACCACCTTCTCCACCCCAGCCACCCTGCAAGACATATTCAGGCAAGAGCAGAGCCACCACTCTGAGGATGTTCCGCACATGTACTCCGACTGGTTCCAAATCTACAGCAACCCTATATCGTCACCACCGTCCTCCTCAACCCTCCAACAGCAGCCCACTCCGGCCTCCTCCAAAGCTTCAGAGCCTCGTCCCTGGGAGGAGGAGCAGCACCGACAGCAGCACTTGGGACCAGCACTCCCTGGATTTATTCCTAGTTCATTTTCCCAGCCCATCAGCAGGCAGCCTCACCACTCCGCCACGTCCCGCTCGTATCAGGCTTTCAGGAGCTTCAAGCCCCAGAGCTTGGTTCCAGCTGGGGCTCACCAGGCTATGTATGGAGGCAGCACTGGAGGTGGAAGCCATGCCTCTGTGGACCAGGTAGTCCCCTCTCACCCTCAGCCAGTGTACTGGGAGGTAACTCAGGGCCAAGGACCTCACCACCATCACCACCACCACCACCCACAAATGGGACCACAGACGTCCATGGGCTACATCTCAGACCTGATCTACAACGCTGCTATTGTCACTAACTTTCTTGAATTCTGAATACTCTGGAGCATTAGCGTTAAAGCATTAAAATGTTAGAATAAAACTGCCTCTTCTTCACATTGTTCAATCACAGCTCTCTTTTCTGTCATGATCCCTTGTATTTGCCTTTATTACATTTTCTGTGTCTCAATCTGTCCTTTGTTTTAAAAGAGCTGCT
This sequence comes from Hippoglossus stenolepis, assembly GCF_022539355.2. Lineage (NCBI taxonomy): Eukaryota > Metazoa > Chordata > Actinopteri > Pleuronectiformes > Pleuronectidae > Hippoglossus > Hippoglossus stenolepis. The sequence continues at coordinate 27,231,841 of NC_061486.1, read as the reverse complement.
TGTGCATCAAACAAACCTATATATGTACAGTTGTTGTGTTGTTGTTGCTTCATCCTTGTCATCATTTTCTTTAAATGTTTTTTGTGCTGCATATTTTAGGGAATAAATACATTTTATTTCACCCCAGCCATGAGTGTAATTTCTAACATTTCCAAAAACCACACATTTTTGGTTTGTATATTCTTAACAAAGATCCATATTTTCCCATTTCTGTTGGTAAAACAATCATTTTACAAAGAATATGATAGAAAATAAGGCTCAGGCGAGAATAACGTACAGTAAAGTCATACAAATGTACAATATGGCACTAAAAAGAAAGAAAAATATTGAACCCATCACTGTTTCATGACCAAAAGCAAGAGGTTCAACACTCAATGAGAGACCAGAAAATGAAGGTCAGGTTCCATTCATTTGAAAAAACAATAAAAAGAATTGTTATTCTAAGAAACGTTTTCATTTGTTCATTGGTTTCCAGCCTTTTTGTTAGATTTGGCCCTACAGCTCTGTCAATGGCTACTGTTAGGTTCAAATGTGTTTTTCAATCAGTCGAACTCTGTGTTTTCAACAATTCGTCCATTGTTTTCCAGCAAACCTTGTAATGTTAATACATCAGCTTACATTTAGTTTACTGTGTACACTGTTTTGTGCGTTTACTTGACAATTTTAACCATTTATCCTTTATTCACTACATGTCCATTGTTAATACATGAGTTTACATCGTTTATTTAAACCTTCGATTTCAGCCATTTAACCATCAGTTAGAGCGAACCATTTTTTTGCTTGTGTGCTGACTTTTTCAGGCACCCTGAATTGCTACAGCTAAGAGATTAAATGTTTGTTTTTTTATTGATAATGTAGTTCCACACAGTTCTTTCTTCTCTTCTGTTAGTGATGATTTCTTTAATTAAAAACTACTTTTTTGCCCCCAAATATAAGAGAAGTATAAGAGCCATGTGTATGTAGCTGAGTCCTCATTGCTATCTGTATGTCTGGAGTCTAACATTGATAATTTCTCAGTAAATCAATGTCTAATAGAAGCCATAATATCAACCACCAACTTGCCTCCTCCGTGCAAACACTTTTGTTCGTGGCAAGGATTCTTATCACAGATGCCAGCTCCTGTTTTCCTGCTCTAAGCTGAACCATGGCATGTTTAATGCTACGACCCCGCGAGTATTATCTTTCAAAACATCCTGATTAAAATGATTCCTTGTGGTAATATACCATGACAGGAATAATTATTTTCTGAGGCAAAATATATTTTTCATATCTCTCTGTACTGTAAGTATCAGGGGGGTTAGATGGACAGAGGGAAGAAAAAAAACTAAATTAAAGCCAGAGCTCAGGGTCTATCAGCTTACAGGCTCTGTAATTCTGCCTGGATTTAAGTTTTGAAATATTACATGAGAGGTATAATACAGAAGCAAATATGACAGACAGTGGTGCCCACTGTTCATCCAGCACTGGACAGAGATCTCTGCATATCATAATCATCTTTAATACCAAATAATCTTTCAATAAACCTTTAATCCGGTGTCAAATCTCAGATCTTAGAAAGATACTTTTATTTTGTATTCCAGATGTAGTTACATCTTTTAATCCTACCACTGATATGACGGTACTTGACAAGAGGAGGATGGGATAGTTTACAAAAAATATGAAGTCATATCTGGAGAGAGGATCATAGAAAAGCGATTATCTTATGTCATCCTGGAATTGTCTAGAAATAAGAAATAAAGTGTTATTATTCTGGGGATGTTTAGTCTTTTATCATGGCTACTGTTTGTTTTTCATGTATTGCTTGGCTCTATAATTCATTTCAAACCAGATATAGTAAGCACTTATCAGCAGATAATTAATACCACATCTGTCAGTTGGAGATGGATTATAAAATAATTCAGGAACTGTTCAGGATGAGTCTTAACAGAACAACTAGCATAATAAATCAAAAACAATAAAAAATGACTTCAACCAAGGTCCACTTTGATTTGATGACAATCCATCCCACAGTTGTCAAGTGTACACCAATGTGGTGACCCGACACTAAGGATGGCATGAATAATAACTGTTAAAATACATCAGTCACACTGTTTTGTTAGTAATGGCAACCAAAACCTACTTCCCTTTGGGAAATTCCACAGCTGTTTTAAGAACTAAAGCTACATATCCATGTTTTATTTTTAAAGCATTAGGTCTTCAGTAGCAACCAATATATTTGGTTTTGAGTGGCACAGACTAAGTACTGATAGATGGACTTAGGGTGTTGTTCTCATGCAAAATGTTGACAATAAGAAACGTTGGAATAACACAGGCCTTTTACCTTTAAAGGTGCTAAATATTAGTGTTTTGTTTTGCTGTCGAACGTGGCAGGAAAGGTATATCTGCATCGACTGTACCAGTGTAAAAGTGTAATGTGTATTTTAGATCATAGTCCAAACCACAGTAACTCACTGTGAGAAAATGTTAAATAAGATCCAATTCTAACATCAGTGTTATCAAGTCCCTGTGTCAGAGTGTTCTTACAAAAGTATTCCCATATATCCTGTTTAACTTTGCAAGAAGTGAAAGCAAGGAAGATGAACTACAATGTACAATTGAATGGATTATCTTCAGTCACCACTGATGATTTTATTGAACACAAAAATATAATTACATCTGAGAACAGAATAGAAGAAATCACAGAAAAATTAGCAACATTCAATTTGTATAGGGAAGTGCCAAGGAGAACGAGGAGGAAGAAAAACTAAAGTATGTAGTTTCAGGAAAAATATGAAATATAAAATACCTTTAAATAAATAGAAAATTTGACTCGTGTTTAGATTTAATTTAAAAAGCGTGAATCATTGGAATGTCAGATTAAGCAGATGTATCTCAGTCACAGATATTCAGTTATTTTAAATCATTTTGCTTTCTTGTAATTTTCCAGCCTCCCTTTAGTGGTACTAGTGTCATTCATTTGTAAATTCTCAGTAACTTTAAACTCATACCACCAAATTTAAAGCAAAATGTACAGAATGTTTTCACTAAACTCCCCTCAAATCCAGATATTCTGACCTGGCTGGGTTCGCTTACAAAGATTTGTGTTTCCCTCATTTGTTGTGCACGGCTGCTATGGCTCTCCTAGATCTCCCTCCATGGTCCGGACCAGGACGTAAAGCTCAGCCAGACCGACTACTGATGCTGCGATGACAGCTGATATCACTCTCTGAAAAACACGCGTCAGAAACAAAAACAAAAGCCAAATTTAGGAAACACAAGCACAACAACACAGTTGACATCCATTTTTATCACAGGAGAGTCGATGCTAGTATGTGTTGACTTGAACTCATTCAACATACCTGGTTTTACAGCCTGTGGTGTCATCACTTAATAAGTTCTTCATTGTGGTTGTGTTGAACTTGTTAACTTATGTTATATTGTGTTTCTCATCCCAAAAGTTTTTCAATTGACATTAACCATTAATGATAATTAATTAAATCACCCCCTGTCAGTTTAATGCTATGAATTGATTAAACACATCTGAGATGAAATGTCCACAAAAACCAAGTATGACAATGATTCTACGTGTACAATTTCATTACATGGCTGTTGTATTGGATTGCTATGAATTAAGATGGGTGTACCCATAGACTACACAAAGATGGACGACATGACTGCTCTCAAAAGTGAGGCCAAATCATCTTGATCGCCATTGATTGCCAGCAGTGCAGTATTGGTCATAAATCCTGCCTCCTCCATGTTAGTGGATGGGACATGGCCAAACTACAAAGTCAAAGAACACGTCAAATCCATTTTTCTCAAAGATACTTTCTGTCATTTATGGTAGTTCTTCTCAGACTGATGTTTGTTCAAGTGCAAATTTTTCCCGCAAGTTTGGTTTTAGTTAGTTATTTGATGCTGAAAAACACGTCATGATTAACAGCTGAGACTGACTTGCGATTGGTCGAGCATGTGTATGCACCAAAAACCCAAGATGGCAGTATTCGTATGATTAGTTAATTTCTAGATAGAGGGAGGAAGTGGTGACATGTTTTCTATTTTTATATATAGTGTATGGGTGGAACAATTAAAAGTGAAAGAAAAAGTTTATGTACCGCTGTTGTTTCAGTGAACAGGTACTGACTGCCCATGTATGAACAGGCAAAGGCAGCAACCACTGTGACCAGGAAGTTGAATACGGTTACCACCACTGCTTTGGCTGATCGCACTGCAGAAAGAGACAGAGAAAAAAGATGCGACACAATTCAGGTTCTGTTTACGTGAATTTCTTAACTTTAGACACAATATTAATTCAGCTGCTGTAAGATAATGAACATGTGACGAACCTTCCCGTCCAAAATCTGCTAATGTTCCATTTCTGTTGATTTCCTGGAGAAAAGGAAAAATATTTAAAATATTAATTACGAAGTGCAAATCTTCATTGTGTCTGATAGGAGAGCTAGTCTGCTACAAAGATCAGCACTGTACATATTAAATACCCCATGTCATCATGAATGAATCTGACCATAGTCTATGTGTCTTAATTCTGATGCGATCTTTAGAATAATCATCACTGTGTTATTGGCTCAAACAATGTGATTGTGTCATTTAAAGTAAAAGTGGTTGTAGAAATGCTGAAATGAAAAATAAATGAGCTTATAGTTTCTTTGTTTTTGTAAACATCCCTTTTTAAGCTGCAGTAACGATCACATCATAATTAAAATGATTGGACAATATATGATTTGACACTACAGTCAAATAAGTAATAAGACCTCTACATTTCATAATATACGGTGTTTCTACTATAATATCTCTGACACATATTGTCCCTGAGACATTAACCCAGAAACGTACTTGTAATCTTTGAGTAGTTTTACCTGACTGTTGACATTACGTGTGATCCTACTGTATTCCTCATTGGCCAATTTGGTTTTGATCCTCTCCAGACGTGCGACCAGCTCAGGGTTCTGCAGTTAGAGAGAAACATCAGACTTTAATGTGACATGATTCCAGCTGTGGTCCTGATGATAGAGATTCAGTTTCAGACAGGGTTCTCTCCCTTTCCCTCTCACAGGTCTACACGACACTCATGTTGGAACTTGTACTTCACAGTCACTAAAAACCACCCCAAGATGTAGTGTTCTTATTTTTACCGCAACCCGTGTATTTCAAGTGTCCACCACAAATGGAAAGTCAGACAACTAGTGTTACGGCATGGCGATTTAAGAGCTGTGTACAATAATTATTTTATTACAACTAACCCTTATCAGGTTAACAGCTATAACAGACATGGACTACAACTTGTCCAGCATGTGCATGGCTTCACTTACTCTGGGAGGCTTCACAAACTCAGGCAGGTTCAGTGAACTGTCTTCCAACAACTCATGCAGGTAGAATGGATGCCCTGAGAAGAAACGGCCATGAGAAATGTTTGAAGTCAAATACTGAAATAAGACATAAGACACCCCCTGTTGAAATTATTTAGATTTTTGTATACCTCCATTAGTTAATAAAGGTTAATGCATTTCAAATTAATACATTGTAGTCGGCATGGTTCAAAGCGCATTTAATGGTTTTCTTCAGATTTGCTCTAATCATTTCATCAACCTCCAATAAGGTAAAATGTTACAGGCCTTATAAAAGGAAATATTTTCAGACAGTTATTGAATAAAAATATTAATATAATTCTTATAACAACAAAATCCCCTATACCCAGAGGGAGCACATTGTCTGTAGTTTGCACAGTAATTTAATCATCTACCATGTTACTATATTATATGTAATTCAGTCAGTGAACTATGTCAGTGGTCACTGTATATAAACGTGCAAACACATCTCATTACCTTGGTCCTGAAGGAATCTCTTGAGTTTCCTTGCTGTGCTGAAGGACAGGGCCGCTGCTGCTGGTTTGTCGAGGATCTCCTGCAGCTCTTCTCTCAGTGGATGTGGCAGAGATGAGTCTGTGTTTTCTAATAACTCTGTCACCTTGTTCCTGAACTGATCCCCGACCACAAATGATGAGGCCATGGTTTTAATCCAGGGGACTGTGACAGGGAAGTCGGACTCTATCTATCACCAGGTTCGTTCACAGTCAAAGAAAACCTGCCTGGGTACAAATAATAACAATAAGAAAACGGACTGTACCTGTTTTACATCAGTACACAATGAAACGGAGAGTTCAAGCGCTAACAACAGCTAGAGGTAGAAATATTACAACAAGTAAGCGGCCATGTTGTTTGCCATGTGACTCGATGACGTTTTCGCTCACATGACCAACCGTATGACATGTTATTCTTAAAACACTCATTGTATTTTTAAAACTTTTAATCTTTTTACATGTTTCACGTTTATTAAATTATAGGACGATACGTTTTGTTTCATATTTATTTTAAACGTTGCTCGTTACATGTGAGCTCTTTTGGTGCGTTCAGTGTCTCTTCATACGGTCGTAAAGTGTTTTGCTGGAAAAACTACATTTCAATTTAAACATCAGATTTTTGGACGATGTATTTTGTCATTGCAAGATATAATAATATGCATTAATAGTAAGTAGTATTACAAGTAATAATAATTCTACTAATAATGATAACAATAAACTTTATATATAGCACCTTTCAAAGCACAGTTGCAAGCTGCGTTAAAAGATTAAAAAAATAAAATTGAAGGAAAACAATAGGAAACAGTTTTAAAAAAAAACTATTGGGAACAAATAAGCAATGCTGTTTTTAAAGTATAAAAAAATAAAAGTTTAGGAATTACGAAGTCTCCGCAGTCCCGTGAAAGCAGCACGAGAGATGTCCATTAGTGTGTGTGAGCGTGCTATGGTGTCAGGGCAGGAAAGATGGCGGCCTCTGCGCTCCGCCGTGGCTTGTGGAGCACTGTCAGTAAATACAACAGGAAACACACCCACAGAATACTGAGCGTGGCGGACAGCAGCAGCGGCTTCGAGGCGTTCAGACATCGGCCACAGTGCCGGAGCTGCGGACTGACCGGCGGAGCTCCGCTGGTGAGGTTCATGTCGTCACGGTGAGATACGCAGCTAGTGTCCTCTCGTGCCGATGCTAACATGCTAAAGACTTTAGCTAAGTACGAGGTTTTCAAGATGGCCCCCCCAAAAGACCCTGGCTGTAGTTTTATGTTGAGGGGACACGTGGCTGGTGTTGGTGTCCACATTATGAGCCCGGTGTTTGGACATGAACTGATGTGTAGCAGCAGAAAACCAGAACGGGACAGTCGTCCTCTGCTGCTCCGCTAAGCTAGCACAATGCATTGTGCAACACCTGCCTCCAGCCAGCATGTTAAATAACGGTGACCCTTACCCTGGGCCATTCTGCTGTTATGTGTAAGAATAAGATCAGTAGTGTCATTATGCATTTAATGGGAAGCAACAATCTGCTAATTATCTAGCATATTGGTTTAAATTCGTGCATGACAGTGAGTATATTGATAACTGTAGGCATCTTATTGGTTTAACGTCCATGATCCACATTGGAGGATTTATTGTTTATTGTTAGAGCTCTGATTGTTTACATCTCACTTTGCAATATCAGCCTTTTGGAACTTGACACAAGGCCTCACATGCCACTGAGACATCTTCTGCAGTCATGCTATGCTATTTTGGTTTACAAATGAGAGTTAAAGTGCAAATTTAATGCAGAACATGCGTAGGAAACGTATTTTGGGGGGGAAATTAATAAAAAAAAAAGGTAATAGAAGCCATGTTTAAAATCTATTAAAGATAATCAAGTAATAAGTAAAATGTTTATCATCTCCCATGTTACTAAGAATTGCTGTTATAAGCTGTGGCTATAGTGTAGGCTAATGATTAACATAGCAGTACTCCTATAGCCTGTTAAGCAATATATCGAGTTAGCTTGTTATGATCGACAGAAGATCTTTTGAATTAGATTGTATCTAGAAGAAAAGGCTCAGATTAATGGAATTGACCTTTCATTAAATAAAATTGTGTTAAGCAAAATTACCGACCTTCACTCAGGATGCAGTGGTGTCTTCTTAATCACTTATATTTTATTTTGGGATGATTTACAGAATAATATCTGGTTTGGAATTGTTCCTTTTAATGTTAATATAAAATGGAAAAATCCCTAAAATCCAATAAAAAGAGAATGAAAATTCAGTCTTGGTTTAGTGTCACTAGGTCATATGACATGTAAGTTATTGAAACATAATTGCAGAATGTTGAAAAAATAGAAGTTCCAAAATACGTTAAATGGCTATGCACCTAAATATATTTCACATTTATTAACACGGTATGTGCTCTGGCGACTGCTCAGATCCATGGATGGGGCAGTGCTGGTTACCTACAGGTCTCAAATGGTGAGAAAGCCTTTACTATCAGCCTTTACTATTGTGGAATTCGCTCCCTATTGGACCTAGACTTATTCTCTCGCTTTTTGTAAATCCCCTATCAAAACCTTCTTTTTATGAAATTGGTTCTCATTTACACTGACAAATCCTTTTTATTTTTTCTATTGTTATCTCATTGATTTTTTGTCATTGTAATCACTTTGTAACATTGTTAAGAAAAGTGCCATATATATATATATATATAGATATAGATATAGATAGATAGATAGTATAGTTGCAAAGGGGCGGAAAATTTCGGAAACTTTCCATGGGAAGTTAAGCTCGGGAATTTTGGGAATTTAGAAAAACATTTTTTACCGCAAATTAAACGCTGAGCAATAAAAAAATAATTAAAAACTCTATTTTAAAGATGTATGGAATGCAGCACACGCTGCACGTTGAATTTCAACCCTGCACTGTGCATTTCTCCATCACATGCGCAGTGCATTCTTCCATGTGCAGTGCATTCTTCCATGTGCAGTGCATTCTTCCATCACATGCACAGATAATTCCCAGCATCCTGCACACTACAGCAGGGCTATTGAGGCCACACTACTGCATTAGCCCAAGGACTAGTCAGGTAAGTTTTGATGATATTACTGGATTCCAATTGTTTAGCTAACTATTTATATCTCTGGCATTGCATTAGTGTTTTTTACAAGCTTTTTTCTCATCTTATTCTACAGAACAATGCCACGTGCACTATCTCATGTGTGGAGACATTTCACCCCAGCCAATGTAGAAGGAAAGGCTGTGTACATTTGCAAATACTGTGCAAAGACCTATGTTAAGAATGCCACAAAGATGCAGAAGCATATAGTCAAGTGCCCAAAGTTTCCTCAGGGCTCAAATCAGCTTATGACAAAACTAAATGTTTATATTTATGTCTGTATATGACAAGGTAAATACAGTTAGTATAAATTACCCACAAAATTTCCAGTTTATTCCCGTTAATTCCCGTTAATTCCCGTATATTCCCGTATATTCCCATGGAAAGTTTCCAACTTTGAATATTCCCGGAATTTTGCAACCATATATATATATATATCATTTCATTATTATGCACATGTCCATGGTGCTGTTATAACACTCGGTGCTCACAGAGCAGCACCCCAGGCATTTAAGGCATCTCAGAAAATAATTCCATTACACACAAGAATTATACGTTTAAAATGTAATGGTTTAACTTCTATTGCTAACTGTTCCTAGGGTTCGACTAAATTTACGTTTTCATGACTGTTTCAAACTGCTGCTTCAATGAAAACCCCCTTCACAAACCATGACGAAGCAAATCTATCCACCCTGTCAGCCTGGACATGTGCTCAGAGCTTACAGACTTAGTGCTATCATTAGTAACATATAAGACAGTCTCATTTTGACTCTCCACACGACTGATGATAATTTAGTAATTCAGCTCAGACAGTTGCTCTCAAAATGGTTACGATTTTCCAGCACTTTTTTTGTTGTTAGGTAGCATTGCACGTCAGTGACATGCTCAACTGTTCTTCTCGGCGTTTGCAGCAGCAGCTTGTGGTTGAATAAAAGTGTTGCCCTAAAAAAAGAAAAAGTATTGGGTATTATTTTTGTAGCTGCTTTATCTGATCACCCAGGAAAAAGTGCTAAAGACATTAGTTTAGAGCATAACAGAAAGAGAGTGTAGTCTCAGAGTGGGTGCACAGGTGGGTGAGTGCCCACGCAGTGGATGGAAAGCAGCAGTAATGATTCAGCATTAATGTGTATGTCTAACTTTAGTTTAGTAGCTTTATAAAACTACTTGAGAGCTCAGTGACACAATGACCTGTGTTCAGGGTCATGTGTGTGTCCTGAGTGTGTACATACAGCTGTTGGCTGAAGCAAGTCCCTGGGTTTGCAGTGGGTTTTCTATATTTAGATCTGATTCTGTGTCTACACAGTGTATTGACATTTCTCAGATTGTTGCAGAGGTTAAAAGAGAACAGTAGAGCCCATGTTAAAACTGGAGGCCAGGTGCTGGGTATTATAATGAAAACCTCAATACTTGCATATTTTTATATCTACACAGTGTCAAGTAGGGTCTGTTAAGTATTACAAATAGTCCATTGTCATTAAGAAATAATTTGCTACCAATGCTCAGATCATTTAATGTAGTCTAAATTTTCCCTTATTTTTTGCTAAAGCAGGAGGTTAAAATATTCATCGATCAGCTGGTAAAATCTCAGTTTTCACTGCAGTGCAGCCTGAGAGCACAACAGATTTTCACGAGATGTAATTGTTCAGGGACCTCATTTATAAAACAGTGCGTAGTATTCATACTAAAAGTGTATATGCGCACAAAAGCCGAAAATTGCGCAAAAAACCATGCACACGCCACATGAAGGCAATTTTACCTTTTATAAATCACACTTCACCTGGAAACGTTCATACGTGCATCTGCCTCATACTCCGCCCTCTACACGCCCACATTCAATCATAAATGGTCAATGCAATGCACCTCATGAATATTATGTTATCCTGCTGACCAATGGGTTTCTATGGTGAATCATGACATCAAGCAATGAAAAGAAGAAGCGCAACTTTCTGACACCAACATCAAGGTGTTTGTTTGTGAGGTGGAGGAAAAGAAAGAAAGATTGTTTGGTGGCCACAGCAGTGAGGTCACTAATAAATAAAATACTCTGATACGCTGCTGCTGTTAATACAGTGAGTACGATAGATAGAACAGTGCCTGAATTAAAACAAGATCAAATTCAAAGGTGGTGGCAAAAAAATATTCCCTTCACACTGTCAGAATATGAGGTTGTATCGCCTGTTTCTTGTTTGTTTTAATAAATCCCAACGTTTGCATGAGAAGTGGCCTACGCATCTTTCAGAACCTGTTTTGTGCATAATAAATGAGGCCCCAGGTCTCTTTGTGGCTCCTTGCCCTTAGCCCGCAGATTTACTTGTGTTTAACCATCATTGCTGCCTCGTGTATCACATCCGTTTGGTGCGTCCATTGTGCACGTCTACAGGATGTAATACGCACATGAGCAGGAGGAGCACATGACATCCAATTTCTCCATGTCTTCACAGGATGCAAATCCAGAAGTTCTTTATTGTCTGAGTTTTGTGTTGTGTTCTCTTGTGGAATATTCCAGTAGCACTTGCAGTACACAAGCATGAATATCAAATATGTAAAAAAAATTAGCATTTCTTGTCTACGCAAACACGTGGCTAAACAAAAAGCATAAATCTGACTTTAAATGTCAGGATTCCGGTTTTAACCATTTTTCTTATGATAAAATCAGGTTACCTAGTGATTATTATTCTCCAATAAAGCCACGATATGAAAATAACCTGAAGATAACCTACAGTGAAATATTAAATCCCTCTGTCCATATATCCACCTCATTAATCCCCTCTCTTCATCTCTGTTGTGAAGATTAGCTTGGCAGGAAGCACAGAAGTATGCATGTTATTTATTTGAGGTGACCAGCTGTTGTTGTCAATGGTAATATGCACTCTAAGTCTCTGTGTGTTGTTGCGAGGCTGAAGGCGAGGACACAGAGATTAGATTGACTGGTAGTCCTGTTTGTTGACATCTGACAAGTGTAGATGTTTTATTCAATCTTGTCAAAGTTGTGATTGAGATTACGACTGAGGAGAGCGGTTAAAGAGAGGCAGCAGAAGGATTCCCCCCCTATAAGGACGATTACCAGTCTTCTCTGTAGGAGGTAAAATCCTGAAGCCTTTTCTCTTCAAATCTCTTAGATTTCCTTTGTGAGACTCCTCTGGGACTTACAAGTTGTTTATCCATATATGATGTTGTTTTGACCTTAGTCCACATGTACAATAAACAGGCCTGTACGGTAGTTTGTGATCATATGGTCATGATCTATAGTCATGTGTGCATGCGTGTACAATTATACATTCACTCACACTCACACACAGTGTCCAGTGTGTAATGGTGGTGCCTGTTTTTGGCAGGAACAGGCCTGAGGGGAAGGTTTTGGAAACAGTCGGAGTGTTTGAGGCTGTGAAGCAACATGGCAAATATGAAACGGGACAAGTAAGACACACACACACGCACTGACGCACACTCTAAAGAAGTAAATAATTTTTATACATTTTAGACTTGTTTTTAAATATTACTGTACTGTCATATGATTTGAAAGTCTGGTCTGTTTTGATGAATCAGTAACTTTGTGCACATTTGCATGATCTTGTCAAGTGACTGTAATCCCATCTAATTTATGCTTTATTAAACCTCCCACATGTATAATCTAACATGGACTTATCCCTTCCCTCCTTGTTGTTTTGCTCTCCTCAGCTGTTTCTCCACAGCGTGTTTGGCTACAGAGGCATCGTCTTGTTTCCCTGGCATGCCCGACTCTACGACAGAGACATCACCCCTCCCGTGTCTGACAGGTAAAGCTCCATCTCTTGCTGCAAACTGCACCAATGGGTCTTTAATGACTCTGTTTCTGGGTCAGACTTGTTTTCCCTTTCAACTTAGATCAAATTGTCCCTGTTTCACTTTGTTCCTTCAGCAAACCTGATCCACCAGGAGGCCACGGTTCCAAAGAGGTTAAGGGGAAGACTCACACCTATTACCAAGTCTTGATTGACACTAGGGACTGCCCTCACATAGTAAGTTCCTGTATAGTTTTCCTTTAGGACTTACATATTTGTTACATCTATTAGGGCTGGGAGGTATATTTACCATTTATTTTTAAGGTGGGTATAGAATTAAGCAACACAGTGTCAATACAAAGCTGTGCTCGTGTTTGTATTTCTCTTGAGGAGAAGACAGTAGTCTCCTCTCTTATACACTCCTGGCAACCCCGCCCCCACTCTTCCTCTGCTTGTTCACGTCCCGCAACTGCACCACAAACTCCAGTACAAGGAGTGTATTCAACGATGTGCTGCTGCTACAATCCCTGCTACGATCCTTCTGCCTTCAAACAAAGCCTGTTACAAGCCTATGAAATGCTGCCCATAAATTTGGAGTGCGCCCATATTCAGACTTTTATGGTACATGTTGTCCTATTTCCCACTCTCTCAAGACACATGTTCCAGTATCAGAGACTTACCTGAAGAGAGGTGATGAAATTCCTTCTAAACACAAACAATACAGTTTTGATGAATTATATATCAGATTCAGCGTGAGGGTAAGCAAGTGACTACTTCTGGTTTTCAAAAAAAGATTAGAGACAAAATGCATGATATGGAAATAAGATTGGATCATATTCATACACCGTGTAAAAATGTTACCAGTATCTAATCAAAACATTTGCTAAACTTGAACAGTTTATCAATTTAGAGAAATTTAGTCCCACAACTGTAACTTGAAGTTATTGAAAGTCTGATATTAAATACTCTAATACTAACCGTTCTTCCATAAGTAGTTTATATGCCATGTATTTTTGTAGCTACTTGTCCAAATTGTATTGAGTACTTTTACTGTGTAGTTCTGGAGTAATCCGAGGCCAAAGTACCTATAACAGATCTTTTAGCATATTTTTTATTTTTTGCAGTGGGATTAAAACTTTTCTTAAGTAGTTAATGAGCCTCATACCTTTTCACTTAGCTGTTCCTAACCTACTTATACAAAAACTATATATTCTAGTAATACTATCTTTATTTATTTTGTTTAATGAGGCAATTTATTTTATATATTTTTAATTTACATGGTGATATATTTTGTAGCTGTTCCATTTTGATCACCAGCTGTTATGACAACATTTCTTGTGATATCTCAGTTGTGGATATGACTATCGTGTTTTGGCATTCAACCAAAAAATACAGAGATATTTGGTTTATATTTCCCAGCCCAAAAATCTAAACTGCCCCTAGAAATTGTGGGTGAGTCCAGACAGACAAGCAGATTCAGATAGTTTCAGTAATTCATATATATTATTATTTGTTGTATTCACTGCATATTGGTTAAATTCCAGATTATTTTGTATATGTCAGAATGGAAAAGTATCTGACAACAATCTTACATCACTTAACATTTGTTTTTTAGTGTAAAAATTTACTTGTCACGACTCTTGCGACAAAATAAGTGAACACTGTTTCTAGTTTACACATCTAAACCAAATTCCAGAATAGGCACATTAGAAGGGACTGTTAAAAACAGCAACTGACAAAAACAGGTTAAAGTGCAGTATCTATTTTATATTGTTCAGGCTGGTTATTGCAGAGGGAATGAAGGACACAATTCTTGTAGATGTCTTTCCGGGCCAGTGAGACTTGGTAACGTCTGCCCAATGTGAGATGGGTCCTCTTACAATAAGCTAGTGCATTCAGTGCAATGAGTGGAAATGTTATAGGTTGACAAAAGCCCTTTTTCAGTCTCTTCTGAAATCCCATGTGCTCGGCTGTAACTGTCGACTTCTTGGTTCATAGTAATCAAGCAATTGTAGCACAATGAGGATCTCTGTGTAAAAGAAGCTAAAGCCACAACTGTGGGTTGTTTAATTCATTAGTGTGTGTCAACAGTTGTGTGACTGTTGTGTGTTTTGTTTTGACAGTCTCAGAGGTCTCAGACAGAGGCAGTAACGTTTCTGGCCAACCATGACGACAGCAGAGCCCTGTACGCCATCCCAGGTATGTAACCATGTAAAGACCAGTCAGGATGCACAGACCTCACTGTCTTGTTACACATTGGTGGACCCATTATGTTCTTTATCCAATCATTTTCTGTTTAATTTCAATCGGGTTTACATGATAAATGAAACTTTCCAGCTCGGCACCCATTTACATTCTCAGTTACATTTAAGTTTCACCTCTTACAGCAGAGTTGAGTTTGTCTCGTCAGTAGTTTACCTCCCATACACTATAAAACACTGCGTTTGAGGATGTTATTATTGTTTTCTATCTCATCCCCATGTGACAGTGTGTCTGTTTCTTTCCTCAGGTCTGGACTATGTGAGCCATGAAGACATCCTTCCCTACAACTCCACAGAGCAGGTCCCCATCCAGCATGAGCTGTTTGAGCGCTTCCTCATGTACAACCCAACAAAATGTAAACACTCTACCACAGTCTCTACTTCAGTCTTCACACCTTTTTCAGTGCCCATTCGTATGCCTTCAGTGACCATATACATACATAAAAAACTAATGTGACCTGGTCATTAAAGAGCATTGAATTTCTTTGCCTTGAGAACCTCCTAGGCTGCTTTCATGATATAATTTTGGGGCATTATCGAGCTGCACTGTGGAACACTGTCCCATCAGATTGCAAAATTTGGCTGAATCTAGGAAGATTTTGACAATGACCCTCCAACGTCCTCGAGAGGTTTCTTGACCAGGCTGGATATTGTCAAGGGGTTAAATCTTCACCAAGGGGAGTCGGTGTCAATGTCCAAATACTTTTGGACCCAACTATATACCTCATGATAGACATGTATTGTAAACATACAATAGGCTCCATTAAGTACACTGTGACAATGTAGAAGAGATTGAAAACAATGTTTTTTGTAAATATTTTCTTCGCCTTCTGTAGCTCCTCCATTCACATCCAGAGACACCCTGAAGGCGTGGCAGGAGAAAAACCATCCCTGGCTGGAGCTCTCAGACGTCCACAGGGAGACCACTGAGAACATCCGAGTCACTGTCATCCCCTTCTACATGGGCATGAGGGTACATGAATAATACCTGAAATATATTTTGATGCTATTTTATCTTCTTTAAGCACATCCTGGGCCATGTCAGCCCTCAAAACTTATCTATATTGCATTACAGGACCTGATGACGGGACTTGTTGAAGGATTGCATGTGCTCTTACATCGCAAATGTTATCAATCATAACAAGCTTAGAACTTTCTTTTAATGAAGGAATACAATGAGACATTTGAAAGCAAAAAATATTTTATTTTAATAAAAAATATTTTTTTATTATTTTTGTTTCAAACTGTTTATTATTGATGACGTTTTTTTGTGATGTGATGTCTCACTCTGTTGGATTTAATGGAACTAAAGAAACTTGTGGTTTTTAAGTGGTGGAACGGAGTGAAGGTTCTTCTCTCAAAAACTATCTTTGGCAGGTATTTAACAACAGCATGCTGAGACACAATCAACAGCAGCAGTTTAATTAGCGACAACTTATGATCAACCGCTGACTTGTTACTTTAACCAGATATAAATGAGAAGCTGCAGCTGAAGGTTTTCTACAGTGAATGTTAGCATTAAGGCTTAGTGAACCCATATATTTCCAACCACAGTTCCCATTGTGCCCAAATAATATCGCACATTCACACACACACTTATTTTTACTCGCTAATGCAGCAGGATAATGATCTAGAGAATAAGCTGTATAAACACCTGTTTAATAAAGTTAGTTTTAAATGCCAAAATAGTCAAAGGCTGCGACTGCTCCAGCAGCTCTTGTAAGCAGGTTGTCTGGCTCGCTCCGAGCTCAGCCAGTGCCCCTCATGAAATCAAATGTTTTTTCAACAGACAATATCAGTTACGATCAGCGTTATCACAATTGTTGTACTATCAGCTTTTTTTTTTGAAAAAATAACCATTATCTTAAATATATCTTAATACATTTTACATTTTGCACACCTATTTTTAGTCACAAATCCAAGTGCCACACTGTCACTGTCAAACCCTGCATTGTTGTTATTTGGGTCTGCCAATCAGCGGTTTAATGTTTTGATGTACTTTTGTCTGTGATCCCTTTTTAAATACTAATGGAAATATTTTCTTCTTCTTCTCAGGAGGCCCAGAACTCTCATGTTTACTGGGTGAGTAGCAAAGTTGTCTTGGAAATATTATGTGTAATGACCCCATAGGACACTCACATTTAGAAGTGATCACAATATACTTCATGAAGACTATTAACCCTGACTCAGAGTATTAAAATGCTTCTGTGTGTTTTCTTCTGACAGTGGCGATACTGTATCCGTCTGGAGAACATGGGCAGTGAGGTGGTTCAGCTGAGAGAGAGGCACTGGAGGATCTTCAGCCTGTCAGGAACTCTGGAGACGGTCCGAGGACGAGGAGTCGTGGGCAGGGTCAGCAAACACACACACATACATGAACACAAAGTCTGGAGAGCAGAGTGTTGTTACCTGGTGAAAAACATCACTTAACCAGCTGTTCAGTGTCTTGAACTTAAAAGACAAATTTAACCTCAGAGGAGCTTGATCTCATGTTGTCTCTGTGTTGTTGCAGGAGCCGGTGTTGTCTAAAGAGCAGCCGGCCTTTCAGTACAGCAGCCACGTATCTCTACAAGCCCCCAGTGGTCATATGTGGTGAGTTTGCTCATTAATAAATCACTTTACTGTTTCACACATTCCATATATGCTACACTTTCTACATCTTCTCAGTGATTAACATTTTGTTTTACTGGAATCACTGGTCCCCTCCTATGTGCACAATGTTCACTCCTCTGGTTCTGTATTTGTGTTTAGGGGGACGTTTCGTATTGAAAGGACTGATGGCTCCCACTTTGATGTTCGCATTCCTCCTTTCTCCCTGGAGAGCAACAAAGACGACAAAGCGCCCCCAGCTGGCTACACATTCTAACTGCGAGTAGTCACCTCCCACCTGTGACAACCAGATGCGCCATTAGTCTTGGACATGCCTGGGTTTTCTAAAATTGTCCTTCCTCTGTAACATTGCCTCAGCCTTCAGCGTCAGACTAGCGTGAGTCAGGTTATGCAAAGGGTAACTATTGCATTTTCTAGGTCATCCAAATGCAGGCCCACCTTGCCCTTTTTCTGTCTGAGTGCACCCAACAGCAGTATAACATTTATTAAATCATATAGAGTAGAAAATGGATGCGCCTTCACTCTGTGATGTGTTTGAAGACATGCACAGTGTAGTGGATGACAAGTGGGAGACAGGGAGGAAGAGTTGAGGCTGGATACCTCAAATCAACCAGAAAGCAGATTTTGACTTTAATTAACTAGACTGTATAGTCTCAAATTAGCTCATAGTCTCATTTGCCCCGCCCCACTTTCATAATGACCCGAAGTTGTTTATTTTACACTTCATATCATAACATCAAAGGTCTCTAACTTTGTGTTTTATGCCATTAATGTATAGTAGAACTGTTTGCAGAGCTCTTTGCCCTGCTCTCTCTCACAGTCAGACTGGCTATCAGCAGAGCCGTGTGAAATCCTGCCATGTTGGGGGGCCGGTCAGCCATCAAAAAAAAACATTTAGTTTCTAGCTGTCCTCAGACTTTGCATAACATTCCGCTTTAGCTATGTCGTTCTTTCCACAGCCATCTAGTTCTCGGTGGGCGGGCAGACCTCAACCTACCCTTTGTTTATCTAGCTGATGTGCAGGAGCGTTTACTTTAAACAGGTGTTCAGTTGGCTCATAATAATCCCCTGACCTGCAGCTACCACCACTGTTGGAAACAACCATCCCTGAAGCTACATGTTAAAAACATATCCTTCCATTGATGTTGGGATTTATGAAAACATTACATGACTTTTGTCCTGGACCCTGTTTTCCTGTCATGTTTTCTCATCATAAAACTATACTATCACACATTAGACCTATGGATTAGACCTTGGACACTTACGAAAGGGACAACTTAATACAGGAATAGTTAAAGTGCAGAGGTATTTATGTCTGACAACACTGAAGCACAGTGGATTAAGTTAGGATCTGTTTGACACTGAATTGAAAAAGACTCTTAAATGTCAATGTGAATTCATTAAAAATGATCTTAAGTCAAATTATATAACTAGAATTTTCAATGTATGACACCTTTGGCAGAACAAGCCTTGAATCTGTGTACAGAGGTTTGTATGTGATTTGTGGTGTTGTTTTGAAGCCTTCCAGGACCTGCTGTAAAGTAGCATCTCTATGCTGCCACCAACAGGCTTGATGCTGTGCACACGTCTTAATGGACCGATTGCAGAGATGGAAAAATTCCCATGTTATCTACTAGTGAGAATTCTCATCATAGGACAGCTTTAGATGGTATAATGGTCAAGTTGCCTTGAGGGTTAATTTATTTATTCAATTTTAGTTCAATGACAGTGAACATTAGCTGATGTGAGGCACCCATGTTTGTTTTTCTTCAGGCACTTGAGTTTTCTTAAGCTCCATGTTGGGTATCAATCATTGTGTTTTATAAAAATAGTGTGTCACAGATAAAGAAATGAGTAAACCATTGATTCATTTTATATTTGTCCTTAATTTAGATTTTTTTTATAGACATCTGGTTCATCTTTGACATTTAAGTCCTATTTTTTTTTACAGTGCTCCTAATACAATCCAGAGATTTCTTGGAAAAGAGTGGAAGTCAGGTTTTCGTTGTCATTGAATAGCAAAAACACCACAACATTAAATAGTTAAGGCCAGCAGTGGGCTGCCAGTGTTGTGGTTAACTGGAGAACTGAGTGTGTGACATGTATATCTTCCTCTCTGCTGTCTGCTCCTTTGTAAAAACCTGAATGTCTTTCATTGAGGCTGACTGTTTGACTTTGCAAGCTCTGTGACGAGAGAAGTTATGAGCCTAAAAATCCTCACCAGAAGAGTCAGAACACAAACTAACATTGTTGGTTTGATAAGTGATTAGAAGCAACTTAAATGGTTGAAATACAACTGTAAATAGAGATGTAATTAAAGGCTACACAAATAAATATACCTTTTGAAAAATACTGGTTGATATTTGTTGTGTAATTTTGTCTTCTCAGCATTTACTGATAGCTAACATCTGTCGGACTTGAACATCAATCAATCAAATGTGTGCAGCCTGTATTTATATATCACAATTGTGCAACATCCTTTGTCCTCAACCCTCGACTAGAGCAAGGAAAAGCTACAAAAAAAAAAAAAACTTTAAAATGGGAAGGAGAATGCAGTAACTTCAGGGAGGGTCACATGTGAGGGATCCCTCCCAGGATGGACAGAAGTGCAATAGATGTGTGCAAGAGAGCACATCGACAAAAACAAGAAAATCCAGTGTCTAACAAATAGAGAGATGATACAACACAAGAAAAATACCTTGACTATGCTAAAACAGGATGGATCGTTTCATAAAACATTTAAATCCTATATGCAGTTAATAGTTCATTTCCATGTAGTGCTTAGATGTGTATATTGTGATTGTCAAATGATACATTATATTTTCTGTATTGATGCATGTGTTACAAACAGCCACCACCAGATGTCAGTGTAGTGCTTTCTCTGATCACTGCACCACTAAAGAGCACTTTTGTGTGCGCACCTACTGATCACATATTAAATGCAAACTTGCATAGTTTGTATTTTACCTCTTACATAAATGATCACATCCACATATTCATGATATAATGTAACTTTGCATTTTTCACCTGCAGGTTACTGCACAGAAATGTAATCATATTAATTACTTCTCAACTAGTAGATAAGACTGAAATGGGCCTTGTTCTCCATACAAGAGACAGAGATCGATAGGAAAACAGCGACTGCTTTAACATGTTAATTGGTTTCCTGGTCGACTTCCAACCAACTGCATCCAACATGAGCCAATTATTTTAAATTGAAGGACTTCAATAAAAACTGATATTATTGCAAAAAGCTCAATGCCGATTATGCTGGAACACTATTGAGGATTTAAGAAATAATGAGTGATCCTGATAACACATGTATAACTCTAAGTAAGCAGCGAAAAATTAAACTAATGTTTTTTAAAGGATATTGGTGTATCGTCTTCACGGAGATCAAAGACAAATTGTAAACTTGGCGCTGCTCGCGCTCTCTCCGCCCTTCCCAGTCCGAGAGGAGGAGGGAGAATTTTTGTGCTCACGTGCACTCGCTGCGCGCGCCCTCATTCAGCTGAACAGAGGGTGTGATACATAATTTAGTCCCAGCAGCAGAGGGGACACCTCAGCCTGTCTCTCCCACCTCCTGTCTGTCATACCGCGGATGTGCAGCCTCCGCACGTTCCCGTCAACCGAGACACCGCCGTGGCCGCCGCCTCCTCCACAGCGGACACGGGATCAACCTTGGAGGAAGGACGGACGCGTGTTTGTTGCAGGTAAACACATGACTTGTTCCAGCGGCAGAGGGAGGACGGGGCAGAGCAGAGCAGCAGACACTCAGAGGAGATCTACAGGAGACGTAAACATTGCCATGCCCTGCTTCATGCACCACTTCCCTCGATCCGCTCCCTGCTGCTGTGCTCCCGGACAGAGGGATCTGTTTTGAGGGATCCCAGCAGAGCACAGCGGGAACATCACGTGCTGTCGAGGGTAAATATTTGGGTGAAGTTGTGTTCGGGATAGGAGGAGGCTGTGACGGGCCCCGCTCCGCACTGTGGCTGTCCTGCATCCTGACTGCTGTGTCCGTGCTTTGCGGCCATGCTGCAGGCAGCATCCTCCGACCTCTTCCCGACTTGAGCTGCACCATCCGGGATAAACAAGTTCCCCAGAGGCAGAAAACCACTGCAGCTGCTGGCTCATGTTTTTACACCATTGTTTTGTACTGTTGGAACATCCACTCTTTATTGTAACTGAGCGCAATGACATTTGTTTACAAGCAGTTTGGAATTTGCTCACAATGCTTCACATCTAACCTCCAATCTGCAGACTTCAGGAAGATGTGATCAGACATTTTAATGCACAGAATATCTCAGACTCTAATCAAACCTGCGTCTGTATGAGGGACCAGTCTTGTTGTTGTCACTGTTCACAGCTGATTAGCACAGCACCATGGGTGCTAAGCAGACCAAAGGCCAGGAGCCTGGAGGAGCCAGCCCTCAGCACAGCTGGAAGCGGACACCCACCAAGGAGCGGGGGGACATCTTGGCATCCCTCATGCTCAAGTCCGGGGACCGGCTAAGCCGTGGTGGGACTCCACCGCCTTACCAGCGCCGTATTGGCATGATCCAGGAGATGATGCTGATGGCCAAACAGGGCAAGCAGGATGAGGCCACCGAGATGCTCAAGACACTGAGACAGGTAACTGCTGTGTGTGAGTGTGAATAAGAGTTTAAGAGTGAGTAAAAGCTCTGAGGTCAGAGGTTCATGTTTCTACACAGCACAACACCCCAGCTTCCCGGATTTCCTCTCCTCTGTTTCCTCTCTCTTTCTATTCTGTAGAATTCTGTGTAAGAGTGCTGCTTCTCTGTCATTACTAATCCTGACACACAAACCAGGCTCACACTGACTGACTGACTCTTGACACACTGACTAAACTGATTCACGCACTGCCTGATGAATTGATCGCCTCTCCAATATAAGATAGGATAAATCTGTATTGATCCCTCACTGGGGAAACAAACTTGTTACAGTAGCAGATAGTGCTGAATGAATGAGGCATACGATAGAAGAAAAAGGCAATCAAATAAAATGAAGAATGACAGAGAATATGTACATAATATACATCTGTCACTACAGAAATGTACTTGAGTAAAGTGCAGCTGCACAGGACCTTTGCATGAGGATGTATATTATATTTGTGATTTAGTATAGGAGAGAGAGAGAGAGAGAGAGAGAGAGAGAGAGAGAGAGAGAGAGAGAGATGGTGAGCAGTTGTGATATGGAAAAACAGTGCAGCATATCATTCACATTGTGAATGGTGTTGTAGTCTGACAACAGTGGGAATGAAGGAGCTGTGGAAGCGTTGCTCTGCCTGTGTGACTGAACATGAGAACCTCTGGCTGCATGACTGGCTTGTTGGACCTGTGCTGCTGAGCCAGGCTCTGCTGCACTGGTACAGTGTGGAGACTGCTACGATTTAGAGCCTCTCTCTGTGTGTGTTAAGTCATTTGCAGGGTTTGGCTGCTGCTGCTGCTGCAGTTGCTACAGAGAGGAGGGAAAACTCAATAGCAGACTGAAAGAATGTGGTGGAGTGGGAAAGAAAAAGGGAAGGAGGGAAATGAAATGCCCATTGTTGAATTGGTGGATTTGTGAAGCTACAAAGAGAGAGGATCTGCGTGTCACAGGAGGGGAATTATGAAAACTGAATATGCTTATCGTTGTGAAAAGAAAGAAACAAAAATACGCTAAAAAAGAATGTGGAGAGAGAAACAGGTTTATCAGTTAGCTCATTGGACAGCATCACATAGATTCCATATGCTGCCATTGTTCACTGTTTATCCCCCTATGACTCAACCACAGGGAACAGCGCCTCTGGCTTATTCACACACACACACACACACACACACACACACACACACACACACACGCTGCTTTCACAGTTTATTGTTTGGCCTTTGGAGATTTACATTAGTTCCTTTATGTTACAGCTTTCTGATCAAATCCATTTAGGTTGTTAATCCATGAAGCAATAGTAAACAGTGGAGCAAAGCAAACAGGCTTAAAGATGAAGGACACCTCCCCATCCATCATCATTAAAACAGAGGGATTACTATCTCTGTCACTTGTTCATTAAAGGGATAGGTCACAGTAAAATGAAAATTCACTCATTATGTACTCACCACTATGCCTATGGAGGGGTGGGTGAAGTGTTTGAGTCCACAAAACACTTCTGCAGACTCAGGGGTAAACAGTGTTGCAGCCGAAACAACAGAAAAAAACACATCATGCCTCCATACTGCTCCTGTGGTGTCCTCAAGCCCCGACATTCATATTTGACTCAAAACGGCTTCATTTACACCATGTTTTAGCCTAAATGTCCTCTGATAGAGGCACATGCACGTTCACGTTCTCATGTTCAAACCGAGACCCAGCACACATCAGCATTGTCGTGAGTAGATAAAGAGTGAATTTAAATTTTTCGGTGAACTATCCCTTTAAGCCATGATGAACCACAGTTTCCGAAAGACACAACAACACAGCAGTGAGGTTCAAGTGGTCCTCAGCAAACACAGATTCTGTGAGCAGGACATGTAAGGGCTAAAATAAGGCTACACATGAAAAGACTGCTTTTAAAAGTGCTTTAGAAATAGTCATTTGGAAAATACATTCAAGATATTAAAGGTCACACCGTAACTGAACAAGTTAGATCGATAATAATTATACAAAATACACAGAAATAGAATCAATGACAAAATAAATATACGCTAATAAAATGAGAATACTGAGTACGAATACATAATAATAACAAAACAATTATAGTTTCAACTGTTTCAACTAGAACATAAAACTAGAAAAAATTTACAGAAGTGTCAAACACTAGCATAAGAACACAAACTAACCCAAATAAAATATGGAACTAACTAACTACTAACTATCTAGGGGGTATGGAGCTCCTGCATGTCACCCTCTGTCTACGGGGCCATCTTGGTTCATACAGATCTGACAGTTGCAGAGTTGCCAAGTATGTCCTGCGTTTAGTTTCCTGTGAGAGTGAGATGTTATGCTGCTTTTCTTGGTGACTTTAAATTGAGTATTGGTTGGACAAAAGTTTTTTCAATATGTCACTTTGAAAACTGGAAGATTAACTGTCGTCTGACATATTATAGAGCAGATAATGAAGATAATTTTTAGCTGCAGCCTAAGTTACATAAACAGTAACTTTCAATAGCATCTTAATGAATATGTTTTATTGCGGAGTACGATCCACCTCACCTGGCGAACCACATAATTCGTTACACAGAGCCCTCTGGGAAGGCTTCATTGGAAATTGATTGGATGAGGCCAGGTGCTTTCAAAAATCACTTGGCAGGTGATTGGATGAACCATCTGTCTGTTATGGTTGACGCACAATCAGGAGGAGAGCAAACACATTTATTCCACTGAGAACAGCCATCAGTGCTGTTCTTTGCTCTTCATTCAATCTAGAGCTACTTTCCAGTTATAATATAAGCACCATCCATGCTAAACTATTGAGGAGCTGTCATTGCTGTTCAGGAACAGATTTGATTCTCACACAGTCTCACTGGACTTTGATTGGTCTGAACCTTTGTAGTTCAGCCTCAAGCAAAAAGCTTTGAGCACAGCAAGATGGATTCTTGCTTGCGTCTTCATTTTTATCACAACTACACACCTGAGACACTATAACGGTGAAAAACATCTGTCCATAGTCCGGCTGCAGTGTCTCCAGGAACACTTTCTGCCATGATGACATGCACAGACTCACAAGGTGAAAACAATACCAGCTCCCACTGTGGTCGTTGCTTAAAAGTGCTGCTGAAAAGTTCAACTGTCTTCTTTTCAACCAAAAATATCCTCTACACTTTCAGCTGTTTAACATTTTTGGAAAATACACTTAATCACCTTCTATCCAAGAATGAGATTAGAAGATCAACACAGATCTTGTGTCTTGTGAATCCACTCAAAGATGGTTCTGGGGGGTGTTAGCCCATCTATGCATTTTGCTTAGACAGCTAGCCTAGTCTCTCCAAAGTTTGGAGGGTTAGGGTCAAGTCAGTAACATGGATTGATGAGACTTTATTGTGATGAAGAGGGAGAAGAGGAAATCTGGGCCTATAGCAGCATAACTAAGAGCTGGTCCAAGACAGACCTGAACCAGCTCTGACTATAAGCTTTATCCAAAAGGAAGGTTTTAAGCCGACTCTTAAATGTACAGAGGGTGTCTGCCTCCTGGACTGAAACTGGGAGATGATTCCACAGAGGAGCTTGATAGCTGAAGGCTCCGGTTCCTACTCTACTTTTGGAGACATCAGCATTAGTGGTCAACAGGCAGAACAGCCCAGTGTCATCATTGCTGGTGACTTCAATAATGCCAATCTAAAGATGACTAAGCTGAAACTCCAACATCATGTCATGAAAAAATGAAACAGTTTTACGTCCACATCATTGCTGCATTCTCACTCTTACTCTTGAGACTGTAGTGATTGTCTGTTCCGTGTTGGTAGGTTCATGAGGGACACAATTTAATTTCTCAAACATATGTGTAGAAATAAAGCAAAGTAACAGGTTGTATCTGGTTTTGTATCATCATACTAGATTGTATGATGATATGATGTATTTTTTAGTGGCATTGTGTGATTGCCACTATTAAACTGTTTTGTGGTTGTTTTTGTGACTTTTAATACAATATGTCTTGGTATCAATGCCATGACAATACTGAAATATATAAATGTGTTTTCTGGTGAATTCAGTTCCTTAAATAAAGCAGTCTAAATATGGAAAAAAATCTAAGTGAAAGAAAATGTATGAATGAAAGAAATTTGATCTCATATTTAGATACTTGACCGTTTTCAACACTCAATGTAACAGACACTTTCTGAGTATTGAGATGTGATTCTCATTTCAGAATATAGTGAAATGTACTCCAAAACAAAACACCTCTTTTAATGAGGAGTTTCCAGTTGACAGAATGAGCTCCATTGTTTTTTAATTCAAACTGTCCGACTACTGGCTGTGTCTCTTAATGTAGCCTCATTGTAACATATTTAAGCTTTGTTTGCCCACAGCCAGTCTCCATTATAGCAGCAGAGAATTGTAGTGAGCGTCTATTAGCACTTAATGGACTACTCCTGCTGTCATTAAGTGACTTGTAAACGATTTACAAACTTTACAACATCTCACTGCTCCATCAGCATGCCCATTCATTATATGATGACACTGACAGTGTTATTTAAGCCCTGAGCAGTACAGCGTGTGCTACAGTGTCACTAGAAGGGAGAAGGTACTGTGGTGTACACAGCAGTTCACATGGTTAATCTTTGATCCGTCAGGCAGTAGGCTGAGGTCAAGCTCCTCCGACCTCTGAAGGATTTTTTTTCTTGCCGCTGTTTGTGGAGCTGAGGATTAAAGAAGATGAAACATCCACCAGCATGATGCTTTTCAACTGGGTCAAAGTTAGCAATGTGTGG
Source organism: Hippoglossus stenolepis (assembly GCF_022539355.2). Classification (NCBI taxonomy): domain Eukaryota; kingdom Metazoa; phylum Chordata; class Actinopteri; order Pleuronectiformes; family Pleuronectidae; genus Hippoglossus; species Hippoglossus stenolepis. The sequence goes on along the minus strand of NC_061486.1, from coordinate 27,204,831 downwards.
ATACACTGTGATTTCTCAGATTGAAGGATGAGCGTGGATCATTTATTCTGTGTTGGCAAAGAGATGGATGCACAGAAGCCGCAGGAGGCCGTGTGACAGACAGAGAAGGATGACAACAACAGGTGTTATTTCATACAGTATGTGCCTCTGTCTCTCCCAAAGGCTCTAACGCAGTGAAGCTGATGACACGTTTTCATGTCGGGTCATGACGACAAAATTGAACAAGCACCAGTGACATAACCATCAGTCACATTTGCCTCCATATTCCGGAGGGTTTGTACCCTGGCAGAACGGCACAGGACGGACAGACCATCACACAATGAATTGGATAAAGACAATTACTGAGAATAAGGAGAGCGGGAAAAATCTGTGGGAAGAGGAGGAAAAGGAGCGAAGAAGAGGTGGTGAGTGATTACAGAGGCAATAGAAGAGAGTCCTTTAGGGGGAAAATGAGGAAATGACATAAAGAGAAGAAAAAGAGGAGAATTGACTGTTTGTGTTTGAAAGACAGAAGAGGCATTTTTCCTCTGATTCCCAGGTTCTCCTCTCCGTTGCTCGGAAACCATGGTGATGACCGGAGAGCTCAGACTAAACAGAGCCTGATTAATCACACAGGAGCTCCGTTAAGAGCTAATGGGAAGGCCACCTTCTTAATCACCGCCCATTAATTGACTTGAAACCAAAGCCAGCATATCTTCACCACAATTCCCCCTGGGCTGCCTCGAAACTGATCGCTGAACTTTAACCAGCAGTGTCTGTGGAAACCTCTGTAAGCTGTAAATTCATCCTCAGTCCTTCCCTCAGCAATTTTAACTCATCCTATGTTGTGTGACCAGCATTTTGTGACTTAACGAGAGGCGGTTGTGTTGTGGTCACCATTAATATTTAAAGACTGAAGCTGCCATTAGTCAATAGATGGGCCTCAGGCACTGTTGTTTTTGGCCATAACTCAAAACTCTGATGCACTAATTATTCATCCTACCTGGTTTATCTGCAGTGAAGATTTTATAGTCAATATTTTTCATAAAATGAAACTTACATTTTCTTCATTACTGTTCATGTGTGTGGTTTATATATTAGTTTGAATTATTTACTGAACTTCTGTTATTTTTCTTACATTGCATTTTGGGTATTTCAGAGTTCTGTTAAGTAACTGACACAATCTTCAGACCCATGTTCACATATTTTCAAAATAAAAGCTCTATAAGTCTGCTTAGTATAAAACATTGCAGCAACAAATCGGATGATGGACATAGTTTGAAGGCATTGTTGCTGCCATGATGGAGCGCTGTGACTTCCGTAAATGTCTGTCTTAGTCCAATATGGTAAAATAAAAAAAATACTGATGGCCAGTCCGCCTGTGTGTTCCATGTTTGATTGATCTAAACTATCTTAACTCCACAAACTTGCCGGTAATCACTTGATTCAACCTTAAGTACATGTTCATCAGGAGTGTTCATCAGGCACAGTTGTGAGATTTAAGAGGTGATGATGTGACTGTCGCTGAGCATTATTTATGAGGTTATAGCACATAGAGGTGATGTCACACTGTTGGATGCAACAGTGACCAGCTCAAAGGCTCAGGGGTGAAAGTGACTGATTTTCTCAGCAACTGCTGTAATGTAGATGTTTTCCAATACAGTCATAAAATTTAAAAATAATTCTAAAATAAAATTACGAACTATGATGATAATGGTATGGTAAACAGAGTATCAACTTTGCATTAAGTTGTTATAGTTATATATTTAATGTCAGCTAATTCTCAAATAATATTTTAACTTCTAATTAATTCAGTTTAAGACCTAAGGTCAAATTTGTGTTTTTTTTCCTGTACTCATGTGAATTTCGTACCTAAGAGATATTCTATCTGTACGAAAACCCAAAACTGCCTTCTGCCACATCAGAACAAATCTGATAGTATGAGGCCCCTTTATTGCATAGTACAGGTTTCCAGCTCAAAAACTGAAGATTCAGTCATCCACTGAATTTTAATTGATGACAACACTATGAAATCTTTTTTTTTCAAAGTTATGACACGAAATACTTCAACCTTCTCCGCACATTGCTGTTAGTTATACCTCCTCAATTTGGTGTTCTCATCGTTGTTAGGGCAGCTAGCTTCATGGTGCTGTCTAATTAATTAATTCAGCTCTGTTCTGGCTGCACTGTAATTCACCGTAGTGTGAATGCTGCCTGCAGACTGTAAAGTCTGTTCCATCTTCCTAATTTACGTGCTTTAAGTGCAACCTTGTTTTAGTTTTTGAATGCTGTCATCTACTATACTGGTGTTGACATGATGTTATAACTACTTCTCACAGAATTAGATTCCCATCACTGGGTCAAATGAGACTATTGCTTAGCTCACATCATATTGTTCAGACCATGAATAAGAGAAGGGTCAGTCTTACTTCATATATCAACATCAATATTAGCATCCACAACTTAGCCCCTTGAGCGCAAAGCTCACATGTGTCCAGGAGCTAACAAGGTCCATTTGAAGGCAGCATTATTTGCATTTTTAGCCAGAAAGGTAGCAAACTGCTACCCACTGTAAATAGAATGAACAGCATCACCTAGACAGCCATAGTCAAACCATAGTAAATTGTAGCATGGCGCTTGGTAGAGTGCATACCGCCGCCAAGGCCTAACAGTTCCCTTTAACTAAATCAAGCTGCAACCAACTTTCACACACTCATAGATATCAGCTCAACAAATGTGCTCGATTTAAAAAAATCAAGATCCATCAATTATATAAAAACCAACGACAAACTGGTAATGCTATGGTTCCAGAAATGGTGACCTGACAAAAATGTCATTTCCGTTTCTATATACTGGGAAATTTGTGAAAATGGCAAAAATCTTGCAATGTTACACCCCTTTGTCCAGATCCATCTTAAATTGTAATGGATTCTTTCTCGGGCGTCACATTCTTCGACCAAGTTTCATGGAAAACAACCAACAAGTGTAAAAATGACAGATTTCAATTTGAACAGGTTTTTATATATTAAGGGTCACTAACCCTAATGGTTGAAGGGGAGTTTGAAGGGCTAGTTGGCCACTACCCCTACATCCCAAAGAGAAATGGGACAACACTACCCCTTCACAGCCATGTGCTAAACAAAGGGGTAGGGCCAAGTGTTAGTGCTAAGGGGTGAATTGGGACAGGGCCTAAGACATGACTGTGACAATACACCAGCATGAAAACCACCAGGAGCCTGAAACTTCAACAGCTAAATAGAATTCAGCCATCAGTCATTTTAATATTTACACCTGTGCTTTTCCTACTGTGACATGCCAAAATGTTTCTGTTAAAAGGACCTAATGCACATCCCTCGCACGTTGATTTTAGTTGTGTTGCAGATGCAGGAAAAAGTGAACCTTTGTAAATCTTAGTGGTAACAATCACACATGAAGAGATCTACAATAAGGCTTGTTGATGGCCACCACAGTACCCCAGCTAAAAGGCTTCTCCCTATAGACTAGCATTATATGACACGAGTAAACTGTGAACAAGAGACTTTGAACGATACAGGTACCAGAAACCTGCCTGTCATAGCAGAGCAAGCAGAGCGACAGGCGGACCACTGATTTTTAGAGTTACATCTAAATGTCATGATGGTGAGGAAACACGGGCAATATACCAAGAACATGAATGTTATTAGTTATATCTGTACTTTTGATTCTATGAAGAGTTGTCATGTTCCTGGACATATGTTCTAGACAAGACTATTATGGTACTGCCATACAATATCCAGCCGTCTGTTTCCACTGTGATTAGTACATTTGGTGTTGGAGTTGTTTGGTGTCCCAGTGTAGCTCCACCCTGCTTCAACCTGAGAGGAGGTCTCATCAGCCAGAATAACATATGCACATGTGTGGCTGCACAGAGCTCTTTAATAAAGCAACCATTTGTAAAAGGAAATGCATTAAAAGCAAAGCTGTACAACCTGCAGTAGTTTCTCCCTTAGACCTTCAATATAAAGACTTCTTATTCATGTATGATTGTAACCTCCATCATCATTATCAGTATGTGATCTTTGTTAAAGGTCAATATCACTTTTATATATGGGTTCTCCTTATCATGTTGCCATTTCCTTTTATACCAAAGAACCTGCACTTGATCAATTGTTTGATCCATGTGTATCTCCAGCTCCGTCTTTTTCCATGTTCATCTGCGTTCCGAGCACAGCTTTGATGCTGACCGCTTCTAATTAGTGTGGGTGGTGCTTCCTAATGAAAGAAAAGCCTGCAGTGTTTTCCTCTTAGCACAAATGTTTCTGTGTGCATGTGTTTGCACTCAACCCACTATCCACTCAGAGTTCAAGGAAGTAGACTATGCATTTTTATTTGGTCGTTGTCATGTATAGTTCACGAGGCTCCCCTGTTAATAATGCATGGCTTTTTTTGGAGGGTGACTCCAGCAGTTTGTCTTGCTACTGTTTCAATTTATCCCATTTTTACTTATTAGTGTTGCAGACCTACCCCCCAAACCCACACATGCACACAGCGTCAGCACTCTGCTGTGGAAATGCTGATTGTTGCTTTGTAAACCTAAACCATGCTCAGGTTCAGATTTAGAGTCGGGGATGAACTATTTGCATCGCCCCTTAAAATCCTTATCACGCTATGAGGAAAGACACATTGTGTTCTCCTCTGACACACACACACACACGCACGCGCGC